>NW_015506511.1:101300-164009 GCF_001515645.1 Sinocyclocheilus grahami | reverse complement strand
GTTTATGTAGTATGTTAGACTAGTTTAAGTGTTTATGTAGTTAATAAAACCTTACTTGTATCACACTTGACGTTGTTCATGGTTTTCCCATAACTGGAGTCACTTAATCATGCAGATTTATGCTACAAGCTTTTGTAGAATTGTACAGTAAGGAAGTTATTTCCCTTAACCAGGAAATTAACGTTCTTAGAATTGACAAGACAGTTGACCCTGAGAGGTCAGCTAAATATCTACAGCGGATCTAAATATTCATAATTAATTATAACTAGTTATGATTAATTATTCATATTTCCTCATGAGCTGATTCGTTACACACTGCAGGAGTCAGATTTGACTGATCACGGGTTGAGAGAGATGACTGACAATGGTGGAGGATTTGCTGCTCAACAGATCCTGAGCTCATTGACAAATATCTGATCTTGTATGTGCTTACTTTACACAGAGTGCGATCGATCGCGAAATCGAAAGTGAAAGTGAACAGCGAGCACTCATTCAAATGCGATTTCAATACCCCACATATTGATAGCGGCTCTTTGATGTGCGGAAATTATATACAATATTAGAAAGTTTGCAGGAGCGAACGGGAGGTAAGAATTTCAGTGGGAGCGGGCAAAAAAAAAAACCTGTCCCGCAAAGGGCTCTAGGCTGCGCATAAATACACATGCTTTTTTTTTGCGCTACCCCATCTCCATCCCCAAACATTAGCGCTGTTTCGTTCTGTCTTTGACAGCACATATAGGACCATTTTTGAAATAGCACCATAAACAAAATGTAATTCAAATTTAATTCAAGCACTTTCAAGGACCTATGTTTGTTTTCAAGTACTTTCCAGGCCATGAATCCCTATGTCTGAAATTCAAGTACATTCAAATACTTTCAAGAAGCGTGGGAACCATGAACAAGATTTTGCTGTTTAAATCATAATTATATTAGTCTGATCATAATTTTATTTTGTCTCTTTTACACAGACACTTTTGCCAGTAAGGTCGCTGCCATCCAAGACCAGTATGCAGACGCATCCATTGGTAACGTGACGGGCAGCAATGCTGTCAATGTTTTCCTGGGCATCGGTGTGGCGTGGACCATAGCTGCTGTATACTGGCGTACCAAGGGCAAACCTTTCCACGTTGATCCAGGTTCTCTGGCCTTCTCTGTCACACTCTTCACTGCTTTGGCTGTGGTGTGTGTCAGCGTGCTGTTGTATCGCCGGCGCCCCTCAGTGGCTGGAGGAGAGCTTGGCGGTCCACGGACTTGCAAGATATTGACGTCCTTATTTTTCATCTCCCTCTGGCTGATCTACATCCTGTTGGCCTCACTGGAAGCGTACTGCCACATCACTGGATTCTGAGGCAGCGAGGCCTCATATTCTTTCAGCTTAAAGAGGAATATAAAAAATGGCCAGTGAAGGAGCATTTGTTTTGTATTAATTAGATATTTATATTTAACTTTTAAAAGGTCTGATAAGTCCATTTTTGTAATTTTTAATTTTCTTCCATAAAGGGATAGTTCACACAAAAATAAAAATGATGTCATCATTCACAGCTTTTATGTTGTCCCATAGGACACAAAAAGTTTTTTTTTTTTTAAGAAGTTTACTTTTTGAAAACTACATGAAGGTGAGTAAATGATCACAGATTTTAATTTTTTGTATGAACTGTCCCTTTAAATTAGTTAATGCAGTATCTTACACATCATTCCTTGTTCCCTTGCCTTAGACTTGTATACGTCTCTTAGTGCTGTCTTAAATCTATCCAAACCAGTAACCAATGACTCATGTTTTTTTGTTGTTGTTTTTTTTACTCCTGTTTGAGCCAATCCGAGCCTTCGGTTACTAAATGAAGGGGTTTCTTTTTTGAACTCTTTTTTTTTTTATGTTAAGTGTCAGTATTATTCTCATGTAACTGTAATGATAATGTTTTAAATGATATTTAAATGAACAGAATGACCAAACATGAACTTTCTATTATTAAGAGCAGACTGAACAAATAGGATGGACTTACTATTGCTTGTAAGAAGAAAAGCATGTCTCAGGACTATATAATAATCGGACAGATGGTCTGAAAAGCATCTCAAGTTCATAATTAATCATATATCATGAATGAATGGTGACATTATTGGGAAGTTAAATAGCAAAAAGGAATAAAATGGAAAATGGACTGAAATAATCCCAAAGAGGATGGAAGAACAATCAGAAAATAATGACAGTGATGGTGCTGCATATCATTAAGAATAATTCTAATTTAAATATGTATATAATGACTGTGTGAGAGAGAAACCACGCAACCAAGAATAAACAGCTCAACTGATGTTCTCTTGAAATAACAAACCATGTAATTGATACAATTAGCTGTCGATATCTATCTGTATTTCTCTTGTCTCTTGAGGGTCACACTCCTTGACATCAAATGTTCAATAGGAGATACTACCCTGTTAATATGATGTGACATTTGACATGGTGGCAAATGCTCTTACTGACTGTGTACTAAACTGTATCTGTTAGTTCACCCAAAAGTTGCCATTCTGACAGCATTTATTTACTCTCATATGATTCCAAACCCATATGACCTGTGGAACATAAAATCAAGCCGTTTAGCAGAATGTTTGTGCTGCTCTTTCCCATACAAGAAAAACAGAAAGTGACCACCCTTACAAAAAATAAGTATACTTCAAGTTAATTTTAAGTAAATAATTATATTTTCCAGGTATACCTCATGCAGTAAGTATACTAAAATCGATGGACTTGAACACTGCCTGTAGTGGTATACTTGTAAGTGTACTAAATTTAGACACTTTTTAGTTTATAAAAGTACTTTTAAGTGTAACAATAGTAAACTTTGAGTGTTATTTTACATATAAGTTTTTGTATTACAACTATAATGTGAACTCAAGTGATCTTAGTTACAGGTATACTTTTAGTTTACTACTTGTATACGTCTAGCCCACTTTTATGACATGAGGGTGCACAAGAACTGAAACAAACACTTTTATTTATCAGTGTTGGCTGTATTATCATGTTTGTTGCAGTGAATTTTTAATTGTCACTGTCTGTCTGTTTCTGACTGCTGTGCAATTATTCTGTGAGACATTCAGGAAGAGAGCACAGAAAAAGAGTGAATGAGACAGATTTAGCAGTAGCGTAGATATTTAGCCCTCAGAAGTAGCTTCTCTCCTCAGTCTAGTTCAGTATTCGGGGTGAGCGAATGTGCACCCAGAGTATTTTTAGTATTATCTTGTTGCTAGGCGAGAGAGTCATTGTCTTGTCTGGGCCCAGTGACGGGTGCTTTTTTTTGTGTGTGTGCGTGCGTGTGTGTGTGGGGATTAATTAAGGATTTTTTTTTTTTGGTGGGGGGGGGGGGGGGGGGGGGGGGGGGGGGGGGGGTGTGTAACATCCCATCACCTGAGTCTATTTAAGGCTTAAATCAGTGCATAAACCATCTTCACAACTTAACTTCTTATGCTAACCTTAGTGTAGTGGAGGTGAACTGAAAAGATGAGTTGAACAGAAAAGATAAAGTGGTTACAGAAAGATAATCCCATTGATATCAGTTATGGTCATGTAATTGAGTTGATTGAATTGATGATCATTAACAATCATGTCAGCTCATGCTGTCACAAGAATCAACTATCATCCGCAGTGAATCCCACATCAGATTGACATACAGCAGAAGAGTGTGCACGTCTTCGCTTTATAGGGTCACCGTTTTCTCTCTCTCTGCCAGGCTGCTCTTGAAGCACAATAAATTGAAGTGAAATCCCAAATGTCACACTGAAAAACAGCTATCGTAATTGGAATAAGCGGCCTGGCCTCAGAGAAAGAGAGAGAGGGCTGGGGAATGTAAACACTTCCCCATCTACACAGTTATACACATAGGCCTGCCTGATGAAATTGCATGTAAAGGTTATTGTGTTTATAGTATTTTAATACTGCAAGAGAGACTGTGTATTTGTGTTATATCTGCTGGCCTCTTAATCAGTTTTGTAATCCAGTTGTTTTAGTGCATGTCTAAGTAACGTGCGGAACAGGCTATTGATACAATACTGTATATACAGTATCTGACCACTTAAATTACATGTAGGAATGTCATTACATTAAATAAAATATCAAACCAAATGTAGTGCCCAGAATGATGCTAGAGCTTATAAATCTTTTAGCAATCACATTAACCATAAACGTGTCATAAATATTTTTTGCACTGTATATCTTTTAATAAATAAAGCTAGCAGACTTATTTTTGTTTTGTTTGAAAAATATGCTTGTGCTATCTTTCATTAAAGTAGGCATGAAGTGAATATTTAACATTTATTTTCTAAAAGCTTGTTATTTATCTTATATTGAATGATTCATCCATGCATACGTTTCATTTTTTTACTTAAAAAAATGATGACCCCATAATTTTTAGCTGGCTTTCACATCTGCCTTCATCCAATCAACAACCGATGGATAGAAACAAGTCCCCACCCTACATTTTTCCTTTTTCAATAATCCATTTGACTCCGATGTACCTCACAATACAGAAAAAGTTTTAAATTTTTTTACACTTTTTATATATATTATTCTTCACAAGTGGCCCAAGTATCCAAATGCTTTTCTTCACCTACAGATATATGCAGACAAGTTTTGGTTCCTGTCACTAACCAATCCTGCATACTGCTCTTGTGTTATAGAAGAAAAAAACAGATCATGATAAAAATGATAATTCTTGAGCATGTACTGTATGTGTGATTGTACTTGTGTTCATAGTGCTAGTATAGCTTTGACTTTGTGACTTGTCTAAAGACGATACACTAATAGAAGAGGTTAATATGATAAGCTAACAGTTCATATGAAGTGCTCTGAGGAAGCAGTCACCATGTCATCCTGTATCAGTGTGCATGTTGCCCTTGGCTGGACTCTGTTCTGTGTCATCTGGTCCTTGTGTGAAGCATTTCTCTGAACTTTCTGTTCATTAGTCTTATGATTATTCCTTCATTAATGATTTGATTCATTTCATTGTTCATTTTTCAGTGTTTTTCATAATGAGTGAATCATTAAGTGCTTTTCTTTTCCTTTTATATAGCAGATTTTATATTTTAATTTCTCATGATGTCTCTTGGTTTGATGCATGAAACATTCTCTTACCCTTGTTAAATGTTTTAGAAGGTATTGACCTGAAATCATTTTTTGAATGTCTTTTATTTAAAAAAAAAATTTAAATGGCTTATATCTTTTTAAGGAATGGGTGACTTTTATGTGTGCATAAAACTTCAGCAAAAAAAAAAACATTGTTAGCGACTGCTATGAATGAGTCACTGAATCATTCACTCAAACAATTTACTAACACTGATTCAAATGAAACACTGTTAATGTGTGTTGCTCGCAGACACTGGTGAAGAAAGACAACTGCTTACACATGAAATCTTTACTTGTCACAATTTCTGAAACCTGACACTCGAACACCAGAAACACACACCAAATCTGCAAAACCATACACTCATTCTTGGCCTTTGTCTCAGTTTTCAATTTCATAAAACACTTTTTGCAAAACACAACACAATTCTCTATGTAACACACAAAAATCTAACAGGAAGTATCTTGATTTCCTTTTTCAAACACAACCAATCAAAATGACACACTAATTCATCAGTGCCTCACACTAACTCCTCGCAAACACTCATTGCTTTACTTCACACCAAGCAATCATGGCTTTAGAATAGGTCTATAAATACACATCTACACATGGTGGATGGCTTTCTTTTCTTTTGTACTGTGTAATACTGTATTCACAACCACAAATGCTTACAGTAATAAAAAAAGATTGGTTTCAATCTTGCTTTTGTGTTTACCGTGAATTTTTCAACATCTCTCTGCCAATTACTTTCAGTCTTGAACAGAAATGTACATAGGAGCTCATGAAAGAAGAGCTTTAGGTTTTAAATAACTATGTGTATATGATATATCCAAAAATATAATACAGTTTTTCTGAATAGCTAAAACATTTCTTGAAACCATCACTCATTTTCTCAAAACCTTAAACACAAATCCAAATACTCAAACTAAATTCACGAAACCTCTGACTCTCCCATCAAAATCAAACAATCGCTGCAAAACCATTTCACTTGCACTCAAAATCAAACGGTGCTCTCAGATCACACACACACACACACGAGTCAATAAAATAAACACTTCAGAGCATTCATTAGACACTACAGAGAAAAATGGAGAACACAGCATCCAGAACAGTACAGAAAAAAGTATATTGTATTGAATAAACTATTTTGCAATTCTGTAAAAATGTATATTAATTGCAACTGAGTAAGGTGAATATATTGTATAGGCCTACTGTACTGCAAGAATAGTATTGTGCTGAATATTGAATAGTACTTAATGTTTGCACTTGGATACTGCAAAGATACTGCAGTTCAACTGCAAAGGTCAAAAAGGTCAAATAAAACTGTAAATGAACAGCATGTTACAGTACACTCAAAAACTGTAAGTTGTGCAATTGCAAAACCAGGGTCAATGAGAGCTTCATTCTGTCTCAGCATCATGTCTTTGTGCTTGAGTCCGGCCTGACTTTGTCCACATCACAAGTAATGTTGTCTTTTTTGCTAGACAGAGAAAAAACCCTCTGGTCTGACAGATCCAGCCTTGATAACACTCTCTAAACCTTACGCTTTCTCTCCTCTTCCTCCTCAGATTGTTTCCATCTATTGTTCATATCATCGTTCAGTCACCTGTGCCGCTTGTGCTCTCTGAACTGGCTCATATTTTGTACAGTTGGTTTGATCACATCATTAGCAACAAGTGTGAATTATTTTGAATCATTGTGTTTAAACGATGACAACTGTGCTTTAGTTGTGTTTAGCATTTTGCAGCACAAAAAAAACTAACGGAGCATGCTGCACAACTTCTTGTCCAGGCCCTTGTCATTTCTAGGCTGGACTACTGCAATGCTCTTCTGGCTGGACTTCCTTTAAGCACAATCAAACCTCTACAAATGATTCAGAATGCAGCGGTACAGCTGGTCTTCAACGAGCCCAAAAGAGCCCATGTTACACTTCTCTTTATCTCCTTGCACTGGCTACCGGTCGCGGCTCGAATCAAGTTCAAGACATTGATGCTTGCATATAGAACAGCCACAGGCTCAGCACCCACCTACTTCCACTCACTACTACGAATCTACATCCCCTCCAGAAGTCTGAGATCCGCTAGTGAGCGACGCCTCGTGGTACCATCACAGAGAGGATCAAAATCACTTTCCAGAACATTCTCGTTCACCATTCCTGGCTGGTGGAACGATCTTCCCCCCCCTATCCGGAGTGCTGAATCCCTGACAATTTTCAAGCGACAGCTGAAAACTCATCTCTTTCGAAGCTACTTGACTTCATCATCATCATCATCATTATAAAAAAAAATAATAATAATTCTCTCTCTTTATTGATTCCTTCTCTTTCTAGCTTGTACTTATTTGAACAATGTCTAGAAACTTGGTATTACAATCACAATCTGTTTGCCTCTTTAAGAAGAATCGCTTTATGTATCCCCAAATTGTAAGTAGCTTTGGATAAAAGCATCTGCAAAATGACTAAATGTAAATGTAAATGTAAATACATCAGAGTGTGATAAGTGTTTGTGAATGAGAATGTGTTTAGAGTGCATGAGATTTGCAAATAGAGTCTAACTGCCTGAACATGTTTAAGGTTTAGCAGAAAGTGCTTTATTCGACAAATTAGTTTAAGCTAGTGAGAATTTGGTTCAGAGTTTGGGGTTTAGTGTTTTAGCAATTCAGAAAAACTGTATTATGGCAAAGGTGTTTGCAACGTAAGACAAATGTTTGCTTTTGTGATATCTTGAATGCAGTGCTTCATTTTTTTTTTTTGAGATTTGAGGCATTTTGCATTTTGTGTGTGCAATTCTTGGATTTGTGTGTAAAGTTTTGAATGTGTAAACAGTTGAAAAAAAAACTGTAATTCCTTGTTCACTGATCTGATCCTGTATATGAAAGCAATATCACATTCACACAATCGTGCTGTTGGTCTGAATATCAGCACAGCTGAACCGGTGGAGCTTATTCACTTGTAGACTACAGTCTCTGGGCTCACGGTGTCCCGGGCACCAATATTTATCATTCAGAAAAGATGAATCACTCTGACAGACTACACAAGTGGATACAGCCAAATCACAGCCTGGCTGATTTCTGGAACAACAGCACAATTGTTCATGTGATATTGCTTCGATGAACTTGCTCAGACGAGTTACAAAATAGCAGATTGGATGCATGAGGAGTTACAAGTGAGCAAGAAGAGGGGGACGTGGAAACCAAGGTCCTAGAGTCTGGAGGAAGGGTGGAGAAGCTCGTAGCCCAAGTTGCTTGAAGTCCAGTGTTACGTTTCCACAGTCTGTGATGATTTGGGGTGCAATGTAATCTGCTGGTGTTGGTCTATTGTGTTTTTTGAAAACCAACGTCACTGCACCCGTTTACCAAGAAATTTTGGAGCACTTCATGCTTCCTTCTGCTGACCAGCTTTTTGAAGATGCTGATTTCATTTTCCAGCAGGATTTGGCACCTGCCCACACTGCCAAAAGCACCAAAAGTTGGTTAAATGACCATGGTGTTGGTGTGCTTGACTGGCCAGCAAACTCACCAGACCTGAACTAATTCTATTCTATTCTAATTTGTTGAGATAGTGAATTGGTGGGTTTTTGTTAAATGTGAGCCAAAATCATCACAATTAAAAGAACCACAAGTTTCACAATTTGAGTTGAATTACTGAAATAAATGAACTTTTCCACGACATTCTAATTTATTGAGATGCACCTGTACATATTCTTTTGATAGATGTCAGGCATGACATTGGGGTGCCGGTTTTCCTTTCTCACTCTCATGGACCTGTCCACTGGAAAGAAAGAAAAAAAAAAACGACAGAAGCAGAGCAGAAAGAATGCTCTTGAAGGAAGCAGATGCTCACTGGGGAACAAAGCAGAAAGAGGGAGAGAGGAGACAAGCTTTGTGCTTGAAATACAAAAGCAGGAGATAAGAGAGAGAAAGAATGTGAAGCGTTCAGAAAAGAAATTACACCAATATCTAATTTAAGATTGACTGGCTGCTGTGAGAGAACCTGAATGCGCAGGTTATGTGCCTCAGATATGGAGTGAATTGGATTGTTCAATACATTGTTACATACTGTACAGTGGGGTTCGAAAGTCTGAGACCACATCTGGGATTTAAAATTGAATTTAGACATAATTTAAAAGATTTATGAATTTGAATAGTTGAAAGAAGCATTTATGACATAAAACTAATTTGACATTCTGTTCTACTAAGCAAATAAGCATATCAGTGAACTCTTTTGTTTAGACAGTTAAACCTTTTCTTTTTTTTAATCTTTAGATCATCTCAAATCATGCCGGAGAACATGATCATCAGGTCTGATGCAAACTTGTGGAGTTCCTGCAGCTTGAGTGTCATAAAAGCAAAATTACAATAACATACTAAGACATTACAATATAAATGTGAATTTTACAGTTAACTTAACATGCTTTTGTGGTTTTGGTTTTTCCTAATGTTGTAATATTGCCTTATGTTACCCAATTTCGCTTTTTGGGATTTTTTTAATGCGTGTTAAATGTTAGTTTTTTTCCCCTAGTAATAACCTTCATTGCATGTATCCAAATAAATTAATATCCTAATATTTCATGAGATTGCTTGAGTAATTGTGTTTTTCAGTCACTTTTGCGTGAACATTTGATGCAAAGCTGAAATCAGAAATAGCCTAGAGCTCCAACCAACATATTTGCAAAATCGTTGTACCACAAAAAACAACCCTTGCAAAGCTGTATATCAAAGGAAACAGGCCCTTTCTACTGTCTCTATCTTCACACAGTCTAAAGACTGGAGAGGCTTGTGTACTTAGAAGCTGTTAAAGGGTCCTAGGAACATACCTGTAGGTGTAAAGTATTGGAGTAAACTCTGCCTAGGAATTCCATTCATCTCTGAGGCGCTTTCATTAGCCTCACAGTTATTGCCCTTTTTTTGACAGTTACTCTAAAAACGAAACAAATTCCCTCTTCCATCTCAAACTCTATGGTAAAACTGCAGCAACTAGTCAAAAATAGCATAAAGGTTACTCTGAAGATTACGTTTCACAGATGCCTTTTCAAAAGAAATAATTAGAAAACAACTGAATGCATTAACTCTGCAAAACAGAGTCATATGATAAGAGACTACTATCTGTTTTCAAGCCATCATTGTACAGCAATAATATTCAACATCGGGATACTTTATGCATGTGTGATTTTATGGTACTGAGTGATAATTATGGAATAGTTATCTATTCATTACCTGTTAACCCCTTTTTGAGCATATACCTGAAAATGAATTTTCCAACTGTCGTAAATATTCAATGCTTTGGAGCACAGACTTAAGTTTGGTGCCTTTGTAAAGAAGACACTTGGCTGATTATGTGAAGTGAAAAAAGTTTAAAAAGTGAAACTGAAAAAAAAAAGCTATAGAAGTTAGCAATTGCCATAGACTGTAAAAATAGATGGAGGACACATCTCCACTTCTTTTCACTATATAGGAAAGTGAAGCCAAAACATCCCAGTATGGCTGTTGTCATCTTGCGCCGATGATGTCATTTGGAGCCCGAGTCTGCAGTAGTGATTGAACTTATTAAAAAAACAAACACTTGAACATACATCAGTGTGATCAGAACTACCTAGTGACAGAAACCATATCTGGGAAAAACTTATGTTTATGACCAATACTGCAGCCAGCCACCAGATGGTGATCAAATTATTTTGGCTTCAGTTTTCAGGACGTGGCAAACTTGGCAAGTGCCAAAACCTTTACTAAGTTTCGTAATATTCCGATGAAAAAAAATAACGTTTTTCGGTCAAAAATGACCAAACAGCACATTTTCCAAAGGTGTTGTGCTTTACATTGTTTAGACAATTTACATATTTGTCCCAGGTCTTGGGTTCAAAACTTGACTCACAACATCACTCATAACCAGTGTTGGGGAAAGTTACTTTTAAAAGTAATGCATTATAATATTGCGTTACTCCCTAAAAAAAGTAACTAATTACGTTACTTAGTTACTTTTTATGGAAAGTAATGCATTACGTTACTTTTTAGTTACTTTTTAAATCTGGGCAGGGCTTGCTTGTTTGTTTTTAATATAAAAAAAGTTATTCTTTTACAAACATAAGAGAAATTAATACACCTCAGGCTGAAGGAAATGTAAATTCACGTCTGTACAGTAGAGGGCGCAGCGCAAACAAATCGCATGAAGAATATGACGCAGGAGAAGAAAGTTCAACACTATTCAGCAATAACTAACCAATAACATTTTTGATTATAAGTATGGTTAAATTGGATCATCGAAAGTCAGTAGCAAAGACACTGGTTAATAAAATGGGATTAAATACATAAATTATATTTGTCTTATTTAACATAATTATTGCAGGTTCGTATAATATTCTGAGTTTGCATTTGACTGTTTTTATTCATTTTGAGGAATACTGAATCTGTTTTTGTGCAGGTGAGACGAGTAAACATGTTCATATTTAGTCTAGAACTACAGTAAGATCATGTTCACACACAATGTTCTGCACTTACTCCTGATTTCTCTCAACATGGCAACACCAGAGCTGTCAGTCAATACATGGAAACAAAGTAACTGGAGTTACTTATTTGAAAAAGCAACTCAGATATTTCCTTCTAAATGAAAAAGTAATGCGTTACTTTACTAGTTACTTAAAAAAAGTAATCTGATTACGTAACTTGCGTTACTTGTAATGCATCACTGCTTATAACCCAATAACCCCAGCCTTAGACACAAATAATAATTACACTAAAAATACTAAATACTAAAAATTCATGGTAGCACTTTAGTTTAGGGACCAATTCTCATTATTAACTTGCTTATTAGCATGCATATAGCATATTTTTGTTTATTAGTAGCAGCCTTTACTTAAAAAACACATACTAATGCCTTATTCTGCATGACCATATTTTAGACCCCTTAATCCACCCCGTACCTACACTTATCAACTACCTTACTAACTATTAATAAGCAGCAAATTAGGAGTTTATTGAAGCAGAAGTCATAGTTAATAGTGAGAATTGGTCCCCAAACTAAAGTGTGACCACCATATTCGCATAACCATGCATTTTTTACATGAAAGTAAAACTTTCTGTATCATTAACTAAAACTTAATCTAAAACTATCAAAAATCATCAGTTAAACAAAATAAAAATATATTAAAAACTTGAACTCAAAGTACATGAAAATTACAACTATAGCCTTGCCAACTACAGTTCTGTTTATAAGTTCACATAACCCTCGCAGAATATGCAAAATGTTAATAATTTTAACAAAAGAACATTCGTGAAAATTGTAATAACTGAATTTATAAAAAATTACCCCATTCATAAGTTTACATTACTATAGGATGATTACATTACTATAGGATCTTCAATAACATACTTTAAAAAATACATTATATATATACATATATATATATATAAACTAATAAAAATGGCAAAAGCACATAAAATTATAAATTAATTTACATTTCAAATAAAATAATAAATACTAAAATACTATATAAATATTACTGGTCACAGGAAAATTGCTATTTTTTTATTTCCACTCTAGAAAATATTTAGAAGGATCTAGTAATAAAAGTTTTTCATATTTGAAGATGTCTCGCACACCTTCATCATGTCACGTAATCACTTGACGTATTTCATGAAAGAACACCACCATTTCACAATCTGAAAACTTGTTCACATCCTATAAAAAGGAGAACTGAAAAAGGGAAGCCCAAGCAAAACATTTTTGACAATGTCATGTATTTATTGAATGTACAGTTATATTATTTATTGAAATTGTAAAAATTACATCCAGAGTAATAATTTTCCCTTTAAACAAGGCAGACCAGTACACTATCTACATACAGTGTTAACAAAGGAGTGTTTCAGTAGAAAGGTGATAAAGAGACACATGCAGAAAGAGAGAGAGAGAAACTGAACTCACAAAACTGAGAGATATGTACTTGGTTAAAGCTGTAACTGAGGCCGAGCAGAAGTTAGCCCTTAGGTAAGCATGTTTTGTCCCTTAAAGTCTGACTGCAGTCTTCACTGATTTCAGTACACACGCCAGCATCACTCACTTTGGCCCACATGTGTGATGGACCAGCCTGGCTTGTCCCCTGAGGATGTCCGATTATAGACTGAAATGAGCTAATGTCTTGCTTTAAAAAAAAAAAAAACCCTGTACCAACAACAAACTCAATTTACAGAACATGCTTTGCAGAAGCATTAATAAAAGGTGCTAAAATCAAAACAAAATACAAAATCAGAACCTGAAACTGAATTTTGTCCCATTTTAAGACACTAAAAAAATGGGTTTCTAAATCACATCATTTCAAAAAAGGAAATGGTGTTTTTTTTTAAATGATAAAATAGCGCCATTCAACCATTACTACCGTCAATACACACAAGAGAACCATAATGTGATATTACATAGGCACAATATAGGATCATGCCACTGTAAAGAACAAGACAATCATAAAGTGTCAAGAAAAAAAAAAAAAAAAAGGGCAATAAAGCATTTGGTGTTCTCAAAAAAAAAAAAAAAAAAACACCTGCTCTGCATTTTAACCAAGAAATAAAATGCCAGACAGGCAGCAGAAGATGGTGCTTAGGATGACTGTATAGTGTGTGTGTGTGTTGTTGGGACACTAAACCAGCCTAAGACGCAAACAAAAAGACAGACGTCACCCTCAACTTCTTCTCTAGTCAGTAGTTGAATTAATTACGTAAATCGATATAAACACATGTGGTTTCGACTGAAATACACATTAATATTTCCTGGTAGTATGTACAACACTAATATCCCTCTTCAAAGATAATGAGACATGGAGAGAGGAAATGTTGACATGCAAGTACCGTTTATCCCTGTTCATATGGGTATATAAAGCTGTCAACTTAACATATGAACACATTATATGGGCTGAGTCATATAAACTCACGCAAACCATTAATGCTCACTTCTCATAGCAAAAGATCTGACTTGAGCCCTTTTGCCTTCTGGCTTTCTAAACTCTACTGTGCAGTATCCATTCTCACAGCCAGCGCTTACCTCACACATACATACATACATACAAACACACACTTTGTAAATCACACTAGGAAATATTATCATCCAAGCATGGAGAAGAACTGTCATGTCCATGATGCATATTAGGTTACTCGCTCAGCAAATGTAATTGTTTGATAATCATAAGTGCTGTAATCATTGTCTTTCTCAAAGTGCTTCCATCAAGATCATAAAGCACCAAGCACACCAATGTGAATGATGCTCGCTCAACTCCAACTGCCTTAATAATATTGAGCCACAGAGCCCTGAGAGACACAAAGAGAATGAAAAAAAAAGTTGGGGAAAAGACACACTTGGACATAGAACCAAAAAACTGACCAAATATATTAAAGTAAAAAGGAAGTGTGTGTGTGTGTGTGTACGGGGGGGGATGGGGGTTACAGCAACCAGATTACAGTACGAGAAAGCAAAATCCAACCATCATACATTCTAATGGATTAAAAAAGCCCTGGATTGTGGTGATCAGAGCTAAGCTGTAAAAGTCTTGCTTCAATCTCACATTAAAAACTCATCTTATATGCTTTGCTTTGTTGCATATTACGCAACATGACTCTGAATAGACCTTGATAAACCAGACATGGGATTTGTGTGCAGCGTTCCTGAGACGGGATGTGACGTGAAACTGCAGCGAGAACGCGGGTAGATTCAGCAGGGTTTGGCCAAAAATAAAATGGTGGTGCACGAAGTTTCCTAGACATCACTGGATTTCAGACAGTGTGAGATGCGGGATCACTGCCAATTACACAGATTCTGGATTAGATTAGATTAAGCCAACCGACAGAGAGACAGATACGGGGGAGGTACGGGAAAGACAGCGAGTGGGATTATGGGATTTTAGAAAGCATTAACTGGGTGAGAGAGTTCAAGCGAAGTACATGTAAATGTGAGGCACTTAAACATTTAAGTGTCTTTGGACATAAACACAATATACACTTTTAAGAAAAAAATGTGCAGAAATTGTATCTTTACACCTACAGCAGCTTGCCACTGGGACATTCCCCTTAAATTAACAACTTGGTACCTTATTAAGCCCTGAAAGTTATTACTTTAAGGGTACATATTACTACTCTGAAGTACTAATATGCACTTTTTAGGGGTAGATAGGTACAAAGTTGTCCCTTAAGGGTACTGCCAAAGTGGCAAGCAGTGAAATTTTTGCACATTTTTCAGACAGCGTGCTCGGGACCCGATCAACATTCACAAGACAGGATGTTTCGTCGCTGTGAAATGAATTGTGTTGGGGGGTGTATAAGCAACCGTCCATTTGGGCATTATTTTATAAACACGTACCTTCTAGTCTAAGCATGAGCCTAGATTACTGCCAAATTTACACTGCCTCCTTCAGGACAACTCACTGCACTACACATAAAGCTGCAAAGTGCACAATATACATCAGAAATAAATAGAAAACCCCATCCCTCTGGTTTCCACAGGCATCTTACCTACAGGTGGTAGTATGTGCGAGAGACCACATTATTAAAGCTAAATAAAATCCACTGTTATGGATTAAAAAAGGAATTTGAATAAAAAGAAAGTAAAATGACATCAGGGTTGATTCAGACAGACAGTGGTAAAGTGTAAGCAAAAAAAACCCCCCAAAAAAACCCTTCCTCTAAAAATGCATACAACTTATAGCAATATTATATCTACTCTTAAAATCCGCTGCGGACAGAAATAGATTGGAGAGAGAGATAAGAAAACAAAAAAACAAAAATGGTAGTATCACTAGTACACTCCTGTAGTATCTGTCTCTGACTTGACAGGAGTGTTTGAGGTGGAGGAGGGGTCCAGCAGTGAGGGCGAGATATTGCCCATGCTGCTCCAGCTGTGGTTGGGGGAGGAATAAGGGGGCGTGCTGCAGTTAGAGGGGGGGCCGGAGCTGGGGCTGTCATTGGCCTGACCCATCAGAGTGTCTTTACGAGAGCCTTTGCTCTCGAGCTCCTGCAGGTACTGTGAGATCTCCTCTGGCAATAGCTTCAGCTCTGCCTCGCAGTCGCGTGTCAGACGGGCCTGATCCTACAGAGACAGGATGATTCAGAGTGCCATTCAACATTTGAAGTGAGGAGAAAAAAAAATGATCCAAGCTCACAAATATTATATCGCCTGTAACTATGGTATTTTGTCAGAAAATATAGTTATTGTGGTACTGGTACATTTCTGTAAGGGATACTTTTTAAGTTTTGCCTTAAATAGGAGGAATTGATCAGTAAAAGAAAATAATGTGACAATGATTTGGGACTAGCATGTCAGGAATGAAGGTGGAATAAATCTGTGTATGGACTGACCATAGGAACCTCCTCCTCTATTTTCTGAAGGATGTCCTTGTGAAGGACTTTTAAGTTCTCTTGACGCTTCCCTTGAGACACTTCCAGCTACACAAAGAGAGACAAAGAATTAAGGAAATTTATGAGGAAGACTGACCTTGTTTATTTGAACTTTTGTTTGGTATGGCTCAGAAAAACTTTGTCCTAACAAGGTGTGGGACAATAGTGATGAGTTTGTGTCCAAAAATGACGAGACACTCTATTGAGTGCTTGTCTACTAGACAGCTTTGTGGAGTAGGACCACTCTAGGGCAGAGCTACCCAGCACTGAAACACAAATAGAAACATCTGATATTTTCTGATTGGCTATGATTTTGTTGTCGTTACACACCAAGCTGATGATTGGTGATCGGAAAATGTTGTGCAGCATTAAGTGTCTGTCGCTGTAGTTTTTGTGCTGTGTCCCTGTCCCACAACGCTGGCAACTAGTTAGACCCACCTGGGTGGCTTTTCGAGCAATTGAGTATTTTGTGACAATCAATTCAATTCAATAAATGACAATCAGGGGTGCGTTTTCCAAAAGCAACTATGGTCGCAAGTTCAGTCGTTACCAATAGAGGCTGCTTATTAGTAACATATGGTATCGATACAAAAAAAAAAAGATTCTAGTATTGTACTGAAATTGTGGTATGGAGCCAACCCTACACTTTCGTCACCGCTAGTACTTAGATGTGGGTTCAGTGTGTCATGGCCTTTATGTGCTCAGTACAGACAGGAAAAACTGTTAAAAAAACTCACAATGGAAACAATGAGTGGCACCTAACTAGGACAAGGTGTAAAGCCTCAAGATTGTATAAAAAGATACATTTACACAAAAATCCAAATGGCACTAAATTCATAAACTTTTCCACAACTCTACTCACCTGACTGATTAAGGTGACCGAATCATGGATATGTTTTGTATTGATCTCATTCAGCTCCCTGCCGAGTGAGAGAATGACAGAAGGTTACGTTCCTTTTACATAACCATCGAGGTGCTCAGAGCAATGCTGGCCTCTCCAGTGGCTCCAGTGATGTTAATAGCTTTATAAGCCTCAGCAGCACATTCATAAATGGTCTAATTTCTCTCTATGATTACCCTTACATTTTACCTGACACGGTTTCAATAATAGGACAATGAGAAATATGGCTGCTTTTAAAGACATCTCTAGGCATCTTAGAACATCTCTGATTAAGATATAGGTCGGATTGTCTTTAAAAAAATTCAGAAAAAACATTAGGGCACATAACTGTATTTGTCCATATAATGAAAGTCAGTGGGGTCCAAAACAACAGTGAGACATGAGGGCCAGGATGATGATGACAGAATTTTCATTTTTAGGTGAACTATCCCTTTAAGGCAGATAATGTCCATTCTTTACAATCCATTCACAGGTCACTAATATTTCTATCGCATTTATCATTCATTTATCATGGTATCATAAATCCTTTGTGCTGCTGAGACAAGCCACTTAAAGGTATCGTTTGCCCAAAAATGAAAATTCATTAATCATTTACTCACCCTCATATTGTTTCAAACCTGTAACACTTACTTTCTTCTGTAAAACACAAATGAAGATAAGGTTTTTTATGTCCCTACAGTGGAAGTCAATGGTCACTAAAAATGCTTGTTACAAACATTCTTTAAAATATCTTCTGTGTTCTGCAGAAGAGAAAGTTTTACGGGTATGGAATGACAAGAGGGTGAGTGAATTATGACTGAATTTTCATTGCTGGGGGGAAACTAACCTTTTAACCCTAGACTGTCACTGTCACTGTCCTTGAGATGAGAAAAGCCATTACTCACGCCTCAGCCTTGTCCTTTTCTGCTTTCTTGGCCTCAATGATGCTGTTCACCCTCTTCCTGTCCAGAATCTTCTGTAACTCTTTCTTCTCTCTGCAAGCAGAAATGTGACATTTTATCATTTGTCCACAAACACACAAATGCAGCTCAAACACAAAGACAGGGTTCCCACTCTTTCATGAACACCAGATTCAAGGACTTTCAAGGACTTTTTAAAGCACCATTTATTTTATATCAAGCACCTATCAAATTCACACTCCAGAATATGTAGTTTCATGAAAGACCTTACAGTACTTAACATTTCACTTACACTTAATAAAGTAATAATGTTTTGAATGTGTAGGTTTCATAAATTTAGACCGTTTTGAGCAGTGTTCAAATGAATTTAATGAAATCCATTGAAGTCAGTACTGGTAATATTCAAATTCAATTTCTAAAATATTGATAAAATATGCATCAAACTGGTTTTGCTGTAGTTCTTGTACAAGATTTAAATTTGAAAGAATTTCTCAATTTTTAAATTAATAAAAAGTGGTTAAATGTTGTAATAACATGGTAAAACCTGATAACATTAAACATTTGCACATTCACTCAAAAGAGACGTTACTCATTAATAAATAAACTCAAGTCAAAATAATTTTGTAAATGACTTTTTATTGTAAATCCTATTTTTTCATCTTTGATTTAGAGGAATGCAGCTTTCAATAATAGGACAATGAGAAATATGGCTGCTTTTAAAGACATCTCTAGGCATCTTAGAACATCTCTGATTAAGATATAGGTCGGATTGTCTTTAAAAAAATTCAGAAAAAACATTAGGGCACATAACTGTATTTGTCCATATAATGAAAGTCAGTGGGGTCCAAAACAACAGTGAGACATGAGGGCCAGGATGATGATGACAGAATTTTCATTTTTAGGTGAACTATCCCTTTAAGGCAGATAATGTCCATTCTTTACAATCCATTCACAGGTCACTAATATTTCTATCGCATTTATCATTCATTTATCATGGTATCATAAATCCTTTGTGCTGCTGAGACAAGCCACTTAAAGGTATCGTTTGCCCAAAAATGAAAATTCATTAATCATTTACTCACCCTCATATTGTTTCAAACCTGTAACACTTACTTTCTTCTGTAAAACACAAATGAAGATAAGGTTTTTTATGTCCCTACAGTGGAAGTCAATGGTCACTAAAAATGCTTGTTACAAACATTCTTTAAAATATCTTCTGTGTTCTGCAGAAGAGAAAGTTTTACGGGTATGGAATGACAAGAGGGTGAGTGAATTATGACTGAATTTTCATTGCTGGGGGGAAACTAACCTTTTAACCCTAGACTGTCACTGTCACTGTCCTTGAGATGAGAAAAGCCATTACTCACGCCTCAGCCTTGTCCTTTTCTGCTTTCTTGGCCTCAATGATGCTGTTCACCCTCTTCCTGTCCAGAATCTTCTGTAACTCTTTCTTCTCTCTGCAAGCAGAAATGTGACATTTTATCATTTGTCCACAAACACACAAATGCAGCTCAAACACAAAGACAGGGTTCCCACTCTTTCATGAACACCAGATTCAAGGACTTTCAAGGACTTTTTAAAGCACCATTTATTTTATATCAAGCACCTATCAAATTCACACTCCAGAATATGTAGTTTCATGAAAGACCTTACAGTACTTAACATTTCACTTACACTTAATAAAGTAATAATGTTTTGAATGTGTAGGTTTCATAAATTTAGACCGTTTTGAGCAGTGTTCAAATGAATTTAATGAAATCCATTGAAGTCAGTACTGGTAATATTCAAATTCAATTTCTAAAATATTGATAAAATATGCATCAAACTGGTTTTGCTGTAGTTCTTGTACAAGATTTAAATTTGAAAGAATTTCTCAATTTTTAAATTAATAAAAAGTGGTTAAATGTTGTAATAACATGGTAAAACCTGATAACATTAAACATTTGCACATTCACTCAAAAGAGACGTTACTCATTAATAAATAAACTCAAGTCAAAATAATTTTGTAAATGACTTTTTATTGTAAATCCTATTTTTTCATCTTTGATTTAGAGGAATGCAGCTGCTCAAAGCAACAATATTTTTTGAAAATATTTTATGAACATTTTAAAACTTGTACATGTGCAAATCTGCAGAAAAAAAGAAAGAAAATAAATCCCATTTTTTCATCTTTGATTTAGAGGAATGCAGCTGCTCAAAGCAACAATATTTTTTGAAAATATTTTATGAACATTTTAAAACTTGTACATGTGCAAATCTGCAGAAAAAAAGAAAGAAAATAAATTTAAAAAAATAGGACTTTCTATTTGCTTTTAAACTGTAAACGCTTTTTACTAAGCTGTTTTTCCAATTTTTCAAGTTCTAAATTTTTCTCCTAGTTTTCAAATTCTACATAGAACTCCTAGGGAGTACATTTTTAGCCCATCTCCTATCCTGAAAATTCAGTCTTGCAGAGACTGACAAAAATGAGCTCCTAAAACTTACTGCCATATTCTGGAAGATAAATTCTTCTAACAGTGGTACAAGAGGATGAGATGCTGGTCCTTCAAGAGTCACTCTCAACTTATCTGTCCATAAAGCCTATAAAATAGTCTTCATGTATTTCACAACACTTCAGAATGTTATTCTTATTAAGTAGGGGTCATCCGTCATGCACGGATCTAATATAGGCTACTGATACACATGTCTCTATGCTTACTTTTCTTTTTAGGAGCGCTTGTCCTCCTAATTTAAAAAATTTAGGAGCACCTTCTGATCAATGATCAAAAATTTTGATCAAAAATTAGCCTTCCTAATATGAGGTGACATGTGACTCCTTAAAGTGAATTACAGGGGTATTTTCTTTTTACCTTTGCAATGGCATAATTTTCATCTGTCAAATTAAAAAAATTATGTTTATAAGCTTTTTTAAAATTTCTATTTAAAACAATATAATAAGAATTAGAATGAGACAAATAAGGTACCAATCATATGAAATTAGTATTAATAAAAAATTTATCTGTACTACAGAGGGTGCACAGAAGAACACAAAAGTGGCTTGAAGGTACATTTTCAGACGTTCAATGAGGCTCAGAGGTGGCATGAGTGCAATTAAATTCATGTGGAGATTAATGTTTTAAATATAACATTTTGAATACAGAAATATTAAACTATTTAAATAACTGAAATTATACCTAAAAATGAAACTGAAACCGCCAGCAGGTGGCGACAAGTCACTGATTTTATCACGGAATCATTCATTCAATTGATTTGTTCGAACAGCTGATTCATTCAGGAATGAAGCAAGTGACTGTCTTTATGAATGGGTAATCATGAATCACTGACTCACTAGATTTGTTTAAAAATGCACTTTCATTCATGAATGAAACACCTCTGTGTTTGCATTTAGAGATGCGCAGCGGCTGAGCTGTTACTTTATTTGGAACTATTTTCGTTGATGAAATAGAGTAAAATCAGGCAGTATTTGTTTATTGAACTGTTGTATTAAATCAATATCACATTTGCAAACTCCCTTAATAATTATTAAAAGCTGTCACTCTCCTTATCGCGATCTGTGGGCGCACAGAAAATGAGTGCGCGCGAGTGAGTTCTCAAGACTCAAAAGCACGTGCAAATGATAAGTTCCGTCATCTGTTATCGTGTTATAAAGGAGGAACCTGCGGGAATGAGTAGAATTGTTATTAATAGCCGCAATCCCGCGCCGAAATTCAAGACCTGCTCTGTGTTCTCTGCTAATAACCCGACTGTGAATGATGCGAGCGGCGTTATGTTGTCAGTGAGAAGCTGCAGCCGTGGCGGGGATGATTTTTGGTGTGCCGGCAGAACAACAACAATGCGCTACGTGTTTCTTTTCCCCTCATTTTTTCTAACTGACGGAAATCCGTTGTAGCGATGGAAAACTTTAATCCCTGTATATACAATATTAGAATGTTTGTGGGAGCGGGACACACACGTTGTGGGAACGGGCGATAACGGTCAGAAATTCAGCGGGAGCGGGATTAAGAAAACTGTCCCGCTCAGGGCTCTAGACTGCGCATCAACACAAGTTTTTTTTCGCACTACTCCATCTCCACCCCCAATCATTAGTGCCGTTTCGTTGTCTTTGACAGAACATATAGGACAATTTTTGAAATGGCGCCATAAAATTGATTTCAAATTTAATTCAAGCACTTTCAATGACTAATGTCTGTTTTCAAGTACTTTCCAGGCCTTGAATCCATATGTCTGAAATTCAAGTACTTTCAAGAAGCATGGGAACCCTGCAAAGAAACAAACAAAAAAAGTCTTACTTGTCACACACTTCCTTGAGTTTCTTGATCTGGGTTGCTTGGCATTCTAGGGCGACTTCCCTCAGTTTCTGATTGGCCTGACATAGAAGCACA
Organism: Sinocyclocheilus grahami; assembly: GCF_001515645.1. NCBI lineage: Eukaryota > Metazoa > Chordata > Actinopteri > Cypriniformes > Cyprinidae > Sinocyclocheilus > Sinocyclocheilus grahami. Next base: position 141,355 of record NW_015506511.1, on the reverse strand, counting down.
GAGTCACAAAAGAATAAAACATTTTAGCAGTGAGTGTGTGTGTGTGTGTGTGTGTGTGTGTATAGTGTCTTACAGACCAGCTGTGATCACTGTGTCTTTGGGATATTGTTGTGTGTCATACCTCTTTGAGGTGGAATTGTTTATCCTCTTTCTCTGTCTGATGTTGTGCCTGTCTAAGTGCAAGAAGCTCCAGCATGTGCTCCTCTCTGAACTGCTCCATCTGTTTCTGCAGCTCCAGATTCAGCTTGTTAAATTCCCTCTGCACCGGCTCCTCTGACCCACTACACACACACAAACACCAAACACACGCAAATGCCCATTTAAAGGGGTCATATGATGCGATTTCAAGTTTTCCTTTCTCTTTGGAGTGTTACAAGCTGTTCGTGAATAGATAAGATCCCTAAAGTTGCAAAGACTAAAGTCTCAAACCCAAAAAGATATTCTTCATAAAAGTTAAGACTAGTCCACGCCCTCCTAAAACGCCTTGTTTAAACACACCCCCACATGTCTACGTCACTTGCCACTGATGATTCAAACACATTGCCACTGATGATTCAAAGAGTTTTGAGCAGTGTAGAGTAGCGCTTGTTGTTTGTCGTTTCTCCGATCACAAATGCAGACATGGTTTTATGTTTACGGGGCGCGATGCAACCCAACGCGTAAAAAGACAGTATAAGTCATTATAATCAGTAATTATGTCCCCACTGGATGCAACAAATGCCTTGTTTGTAATGGGTTTTATTGTTTTTGTCTCATCGCACCGGGACACGGCATCACAGTATGGTAAGGGGCGTAACATTTCCATCACATGCTTGAGGTATTCGGCCAATCACAACACACTGGATAGCTGGCCAATCAGAGCACACCTTGCTTTTCAGAACGATGAGCTTTGTAAAAATCGACGCGTTTCAGAAAGGCGGGGCATAGAGGAGCAACAATAATGTACAGTATGTGGAAATAATGTGTTTTTTTAACCTTAAACCGCATAAACACATTTCATTACACCAAATACACAAAATAATGTTCTTTTTAGCAACATCATATGACCCCTTTAATAATAATAATAATAGTAATGAATGAATGAATCACAAAAAAATTATTCAAAGCGAACTGTTTCCAATGTTCTTTTAACCAAGAGCCAGCAACCTTTTCTGACATTGATGTCCCTCCCTGCTTTAAACAATGTAAAATATCCATCAGAGGGTCTGAGCTCATTCTCTTCATTTATTCTCTGCTAAACACATGAGGACTGAACATTCATTTCAGTTTGGATGCTTTACCACTCTGAGCTCCTGACCTCTTGATCCTGACCATACTATGATCATAGTATGAATTACAGCAAACAGTTAGCACTCAAGCACAATATCCACCTGGCAAACATTAATTAATGTCAAAAGGTCAGCGTTGACTCCAAAATGTCCTCACTTTTTCTTCAGACTGGAACGCAGGCGCTTCTCCACCTGACTCCGTTTCCTCTGGAGGTCAGAGTTCAGCTGATTACAGCGAGTCCTTTGTTCCTTACTGAGAGCCCACATCTGAAACACACAAAAACACATTCTTTAAGTTATTGTTGAAAAGAGACAGCTGAACAAAAGAGAGGGGAATGGGATTGGGACTCGGCTTGCCCAAAGCATTGCTGCAGCTTTTGTCAGAGCGTTATGACTCTGATTTAAGTTTGCCATCCTTTTGCCACAGTACTATTGCAGTCAACATCGCTGTGGCAAAAGAATGGCAAACTTAAATCGATTCTAATTGACTAATGATGTTTCAAGGTGTTGATTCATTCTCGAAAACTGCATAGCTGGTCTTGTGCGCATTACCATTCCATATTCAGCAAATGATCAGACCTTCAAACAGCCATACAGCTACGAAATGCAACAACTGCAACAAATCCGAAAGACCAACTTGAAGATGTTGGGAAATCTGCATGGTGAAATCATTTGCCCCCATGCAAAATTCATAATTGACTACAATAATGACCGAATTTTGCTTGCAAAATTTTGCCAAACGGTAAATATGTCTGCACCATCTGATTTAATCTATTTACCAGTAGCAAAACCTAACAAACTATTACAAGACATGCTAGCTACATGTTCAAACATACTAGCAAAGCCTAGCAATGTGCAAAAACACCCTTTCTAGCCAGGCCTTCTCAACCTAACATCAAAGTTGGTCTGGACTGAACCTTTTTTTTAATCTAGTTAAAAATATATGCGCATATCTGGGTAAATGTGACCATGATGGTACATTCCCTACATAACACATAACCACAAGTGGTGTTGCAGTATAGAGTGCTTTTGACCTTTTTGAGATGTTTCTTTTTCAGCTCTTTGAGTTCCTTGCATTGCTTCTTCAACAGCTTCAAGTAGGAGTTGTGCTGTTTGAGCTCATCAGTGGACTGAGGTTCGATTACTGCAAAACACAAACAGACATACACCTTGTCCATGATCTACAACACCTCTCAAGCCCTTTGCAGGGGACGATTGACTGATGAAGATGAGCATACATGAGGGTGAGTGGATCTTACCTTTAAGAACATTGTTGACTAAATCTTCTTTTTGGCCTAAAATATATTACACAAACATTCAGGTCACTTAATGGACATGACATGCATATTCATAAGCAGACATTGCGATTCACGGTTCAGTATGTATTGCTGTTTTGAGATCACTGTTTCGGTACGGTTCAGTTTGAAAGCGGGAGGATGGGGGTATTCTTAATGTCTAATTAGAAATTTTCACAAGAATTTACTAATATTTGGTAATAGTTTGCCTTAAATGTAAAAACCTGTTTTGAATGACTAAATAAACATTTTCATGAAATAAACAGTTGTATACTCTACATTGTGTGGCAAAAACATAAATGTTATATAGGTGCATCTCAATAAATTAGAATGTCGTGGAAAAGTTAATTTCAGTAATTCAACTCAAATTGTGAAACTCGTGTATTAAATAAATTCAATGCACACAGACTGAAGTAGTTTAAGTCTTTGGTTCTTTTAATTGTGCCTCACATTTAACAAAAATCTCAACAAATTAGAACACTTCATAAGACCAATAAAAAAAATTTTTTTAGTGAATTGTTGGCCTTCTGGAATGTATGTTCATTTACTGTACATGTACTCAATACTTGGTAGGGGCTCCTTTTGCTTTAATTACTGCCTCAATTCGGTGTGGCATGGAGGTGATCAGTTTGTGGCACTGCTGAGGTGAACTGAGAGACCATTTTGAAGGCTCAGGAAACATTTGCAGGTGTTTTGAGTTGATTAGGGGATTGGCATGTCACCATATTGTAATTTGTTTAGATAGTGAATTGGTGGGTTTTTGTTAAATGTGAGCCAAAATCATCACAATTAAAAGAACCAAAGACTTAAACTACTTCAGTCTGTGTGCATTGAATTTATTTAATACACAAGTTTCACAATTTGAGTTGAATTACTGAAATAAAAAACTTTTCCACGACATTCTAATTTATTGAGATGCACCTGTAAAGAGCGCCTTAAATATAATAAACAAGAACATAGTTTAAAAGCAGTAGGACAGGGTAAATTCACAAATAAAGATAAATAAAATGCAAAAAAAAAAAAGTGTCAACACTGATTTTTTTTCCTGTAAATGTAAGGGACTCTATATTATGATTTCATTACAGCTAATGTTTTTCCCAGAAAAAAAAAATCTGGGTAAATTTAGAACTTCAAAAAGAAAAATATAGATATATTTTAAGTTTAATCATCACTCGCTTGCTGATAAATCAAACTGACTTGTGAAATATAAACTATAAATAATTCTCTGGAGAACACCTGTATGGAGGAGTGGGCCAAAATCCCTGCTGCAGTGTGTGCAAACCTGGTCAAGAACTACAGGAAGCGTCTGACCTCTGTAATTGTAAACAAAGGTTTCTGTACCAAATATTAAGTTCTATTTTTCTATTGTATCAAATACTTATTTCATGCAATAAAATGGAAATTAATTATTAAAAAAATCATACAATGTTATTTTCTGGATTTTTTTTTTATTCGGTCTCTCACAGTTGAGGTGTACCCACGATGAAAATTACAGATCTCTCCATTCTTTGTAAGTGGGAAAACTTGAAAAATCGGCAGTGTATCAAATACTTATTTGCCCCACTGTACAAACACTTCATAATATATTTGTTTATTCATTACACATGACAACTAAATTTAAACGTAGGGAATTCCCTATAAAAGCCATTTATAAAAGCTTATTAATTGTTGTCCACTTGTTAACAATGCTGCTGCTTCGAAGAAATAATCAAACGTCTTCTGCTATGCTTTGTTTCTGTAGTCGAGAGTGGCATGAAATGGTTTGGCTGTGAACTTGCAGAATGATGAATGGATGCAGTAACGTCACAGATGAACCATGCACTGTGCATTAGTGCAAGTTGTCACTCCAAATGTCTTCACCAAAACAGATCATCCATATGCTTTGTTAATCGTTGTTTATCACAGCACAAATGCATATGTTTGTTTTTTATTTGTTGTGCTATTTTTATTTTATTTATTTTTTTACAGAGAACCATTACACCCCTAGTAGACATCAGTAGAGAAATTAAACGACTGTAACATTATGGCCAAAACGCACACATGCACGGTGAGAGAATGATTGAGAGAAAGACAGCAGGAAAAAGTGACTGTTTCAGAGGTTAGACCAAACCTGATGCAGGAGGGTTCAGGACCTCGGTGACCACAGAAGGAATTATTGGAGACGGCAGAGGGCAGATAGGGTCAACAGAGGTCACAAAGCCAGAGTCAAACTTGTCTCCTTCCTCTTGTTTCACAGGTCCACCCTGCAGACACACACACACACACACACACACACACACACACACACACACACACACATTCACAGTATGTATTCACTGAATGGCTGAAATATCTGCAAGATGTTAGTTCATGTGGACATCTCACCCAAAACGAAAATTCATAATTTTCCCTCACCCTCATTTTATTCCAAAGCCATGTTCTTTCTTCCACGGAAGACAAAAGGAGAAACTTTGAATAATATATTTGACACTCGTCGTGTTGTTATAATAAATGGAAACGGGAGCTTTCAAGATTTCAAATGATTCAGTTATAAAATGAGTCAAAAGAATAATTTTCTTAGGAATAGGACTTCGCTATTTCTCTCATGAAGGAATACTTGGATGTCAGGATTTTCAGTGAACAACAAATTAAATTTCAGTCTGTTTCCCACACAAAAACAAAACAACAGGAACAACAGAAAGGTGAGCAAATGAAGACTTTTTCATTTTAGAGTGGGTTGCAAGTTCAGGTGGGAGATCACTAAAGGGGATTGACTGGTTGCAGAAATTCAAAATTGACGACAGTCACTGTTACCAGAATTTTATATAGGCTACTGTCAGACATTTGCTAAATGGCACCCATCTAAGTCTCAAACACACATAAAAACAGGCATGACTGACCTCAGTGGGATCCTCCATAAGTGCTAATAGCTGCTTTTCTCTCTGGGCCAGCAGAGAGAGATGTTTGATGGGGTTTGTCAGAGCCTCTGCATACTCTACACAAAAACAAGAGATAGACAGAGGGAAAACAGTAAGACTCAGCTAAAAAGGTTGACAAAGAGTATTAAAGAGAGGAAAGATCAGGGCTTATAAACAAAAGACTTTTGGTTTGAATCATACTCTGGGTGACATATGAGCCATCTTTTTATTTTACTTTATTTTATTAAAATATATATACACAAACATTTGCATTTGCACAGCCATATAGTCCACCAGCTGTTAATATTACGTCCATGTAGCAGATTACAAACTCATTGTCATGGCATTCATAGTCCCACAGATCTGTCTCCTTACCTTGGTGCTCATTGGGAATGTAGTCTTGTGCCTCAGTGTACACAAGCAGGGATGACAGCAAAAGCGGTTGGTTCAGCTCATTCTTCAGACAGATGTAGTGATATCCTAACACACACACACACACACACACACATAGCAGATGTGAGTAGATATTCAGCACAGTATCAGACTAACAGGTCTGTTAGATCACTGCCACGTATTGGCACAAACCTGGGCGCAGTGCCGATACTGGCAAGATACGATGGCCAATAAACTTCCCGTTTTCTTCATACACTGCTACTCGCAGAGATGCTAGGGTGGGCAACACCACCTAGAAAGACAGAAATGAACAGCATTTCATCTAATAAAAAAAGTGTAGATTAGTACAGTATTAGCTCCACAGTTTTCTGCATGACAGAACTGTCATTTTAGGACAAACTACTCCCTTCTTTTGTTACCTTGTTGAACATAAAGGTTTCATCATCCCAGACAGGGTCCAGAGAGTTGTTGTTAGATGTTTTCGTTCGATATTTCCTTTTAGTGTCTGCAGGAAGTCCAAACATGTCCACCTCCACGTAAACACCAACCTTCTTATCGTTCAGAAACTGACCTGAGATGATCTGTGTATGGGAGGGAAAAGTGAGAAATTATATGCCTGTACATATTACATTTAAAATTACACAGCAAAATAACTGACTATTACTATATCTTTAAACAGCACACTACATGTGCACAAAATACCTTGATTTTAATTGTGTTGGCTACGATGCCATCCACAATGCCCATAGTAAAGGGGTCAAAGTGTTTGTCCGTGCGTCTCATGAACTCCGGCTTGAGCAGATAACCACAGTGGCAGTTATATTCAAACACCCCCATGTTCAGCTGCATCGGCAAGTCTGAGAAAGAGAAGAATTAAGCTTATTTTAAGACAAATGAATAAAAACAACTAGACAGAAAGAAGAAGGCAATAACAGAGTGCTGTTTGCATATCTGACCGAGAGTTTGGAAGTTTAATGCCACCATTTGGCAACCCACGTTCCAGAAGAGCTGTGGCATATAGTTGCTAGAGTCCACACGTGTCCCTTTGGGGTAGATGCGACTCAGCTGCTTTTTATTGTATCTGAACACAGACATTTTGCTCAGGAAGAACAACATTACTTGAATATAAAAGCGCAAACATGTACACACCAAACATATATAACTAAAACTATTGCTGTGTCCTGATTCGTATATTATCCATCCTAAGTAGTATTCAAATTTAGAATAAAGAATGTTGAAATGAGTATCCCAAAGTTTCCTGGATGGTCTTCTATTTCTGGTGAAAATTCAGATCAGAACTACAAACACACACAAAAAAAAACACTCCATGAGTGTGCATGGATCTGCACTTCAAATTTCCACCAGAAATATTAGTCCACCTGGTGAAAACTAAAACTAAAAACACTGCAGATGTGCAATACTGTACATACAATATAGTAGGAAGAACTGTTGCACAGCGCAAATAAATGAACTAAACTGTGGAGTGTATATATGAGGACCTTAAAGAGTTAGTTCACCCAAAAATGAAAATTCTGTTATTTAGTTACTCACCCTCATGTCGTTTCAAACCCGTAAGACCTTTGTTCATCTTTGGAACACAAATTAAGATATTTTTGGTGGAATCTGAGAGCTGTCTGACCCTGCATAGACAGCAACGCAACTGAAATGTGTGTCAGCTGCGTAACACAGATATGCTGTTTCTGTTCAGATCAAATCACAACAACGTAGGAAACAGATCCGGTGTGACGCAGCTGACACTGAACAGCATACGCTGTTTACGTCCAGCGGATATTCTCCAAAATGGCACCAGGGTGATGCAGAGGAGACGAATTGTCGACTAAAGTCGTTATTTTTTTTTCTTTTGCACCCAAAAAGTATTCTCGTAGCTTCGTATAATTGCGGATGAACCACTGATGTCACATGGATTATTTTACAGATCTCCTTGCTACGCTTCTGGACTTGGGAACATTTCAGTTGCATTGCTGTCTATGCAGGTCAGACAGCTCTCAGATTCCATCAAAAATATTTTAATTTGTGTTACGAAGATGAACAAAGGTATTACAGGTTTGAAACGGCATGAGGGTGAACTATCCCTTTAACTGTGACAAGACGATTGACAAGCAAGTTTACAGTAACATGATGCACATAACTATGCAAAAAGACACTAATATATATAAAAAAAGATGGGTAACACTTTACTTGAAGGGGTGTGCATAAGACTGACATGACACCTTCATAATCATGACATGACACATGTCATGAATATGAAGGAGGTTTTATGCATGTTTATGACAACTGTCATTTAAGTGTCATTCGCTCAGTTATGTTATTTTTAATGCAAATATGACATTATTTGACCTAACCCTAACCTAACCCTCCCCCTAGCCATAGCCCATAACAAAGACATTTCAAACAATGTCATCTTTGCATTAAAAATTACATAACTGAGCGAATGACACTTAAATGACAGTTGTCATAAACATGCATAAAAAAAAACCTTCATATTCATGACGTGTCATGTCATGATTATGTAGGTGTCATGTCATGATTATGAAGGTGTCATGTCAGTCTTATGCACACCCCTTCAAGTAAAGTGTAACCAAAAGATGTTATTATGACGTTGTAGTATGTCCCAAAATTTGCCTGCTCTGCTGCTACACATTCAAAAGTATTTTTCTTCACAAAAAGTAGGTATATATGTAGGTAAACATTATCATTATCTGCTGACTGAGGCTGCGGAAGGATACTCAACAAACTCCATGGGAGAGTTCTTCAATGTGTCCATGCCTTTGGTCTCCACAAAAGATGACATCTCAAAATACTTATTCCTCTCTGAAAAGAGAGAGAGAGATCAATGTTAAATTCTGTATTCTAAACTAAACGTGACTATCATGTCTAGATTAAGAAAAAATATTTTATAAAATGGACAGATGACTCTGTCCTGGCTTCTAATTGGTCAACACGGTATTGGTTTCAGCCATAGAATACAGCATAGTAATGGCTATGATGTGAAAGTTATCATTACTCACTGGATGCCGCCTCAAAGGACTTGAATTTGACAGGTTCTATGTAGTTGACCAATGTAGACATCTCCTCTGTAGCGTTCACCTCACTGTATGCAGTACCCTGAAACAGAGAGATATGTCAAGTGTCATGATAGAAAGAGAGACAGAGACAGAGACAGAGACAGAGAAAAGAATAGTGAAAAGGACAGAATGACAGTAGTTACCTCATCAGTGTTGTTGTGTTTCTTTGGATCTGGAATGGGTTCCTCTTCCTCCTCTTCATCACTCTCTCCATCTCCCCGGTCTAGAAATTAATATAAAAAAATAATACACACACAAAGACACAGAAAATTGAATATACACCATAAATGAATTGACCATGAGCGTCCATACTGGTGCCTAAGTGACATCAGTCTTCAACCTGATTGGTTGAGACTTCATGTCAACTAGGCACAAACCCACCAATAGACTTGCGGATATCAAGATCTTTGTCCATCCTCTCTGCAAGCTTCTCGCCCCCATTGGACATGAGCTGGCCCACCTCCCCATTAGACAATGGACAATCTAAACACAAATCTCATAATGAATGGGTTTGAATGCAAAGTTGTAAATGTCACAATTTACAGCCAAGAAAAAAAGTCAAACAGGTTTGGAACGACATGAAGTCATGGAGTAAACGATGACACTTGGTTCATGAGCTAACTCTCTAATCTTGCAGATATGAGAGAGAGACGTGCAATAAAATGGCCCATGAGAATTGAAATGAAAAGTTATTAACTAAAAATGATCTTTTATGCGTTGTCATAAAAGATCCGATGTGAAACGGTTGTTGAAGACTGTGTAATACTAGAAAAGACAAAAAAGTTCACAGTAAAGTGTCTTTTTTTTTTCACCATTCAGTGAGTGAGCTTGCTGTCAGACTGATTCAGATTGATACATCATGGGTTTGAGACTCATTAAACAAATGGCTGATTTGAACAAGTTACACTTGTTGTTGGGACAAAGGCAGGACAATGCAACGATGCTAAATGCTGATGGATGAAACACTGACATGCACTCTAAGAGACCGTTCACAAAGATGATGTTTTTGCATTCCACTATACTACTTTTCACTTATTCAAGTTAAAACAAGTTTAACTTTTAAAGGGGTCATGACATGGATTTTTAAAAATGATTTCATTCTGTCCCTCTCTCAAATGAGCCACAAATGTTTGGTGTACAGGAGTCAGGCATTAAGCGACTGAACGTCAGTGGACGGGGTCAAAGCAAAGGTGCGATGATGTATAACTATTCGTTGACGTCCATGTCCATGTGATGTTACAAATCTCACAACACCTAAATTAGATATTTTTTAAAGCATGATTATATAAATAAAATAAATACATTTTGTACTGGAGAGGATTTTAATTATATGTCAAAAAAATCTAAGAAAATTTTATTTCTCATGTAATGGCCCCATTTAAAAAAATGCATCTCTAGACCTTGCAATTTTTTCATTTCACTGTCTTATGTCTCTCTTTTTATGGCCCCAATGTGTGATGAAACCCCATCTTGACACAAGCTGCTACAGTATACATACTTAAATTATTGTCGTAAATTGTTTTGTAATTGAACTGCCAACCATTTCAATCACAGTCACTTTTGTGCTAGAGTGGATCAGGCTGGGGTTTAGTGTGCGTACACACCATTCAAGGGTGAGGACTGTTCGTCTGTCCCGTCCTTGCGTCTGATGCTCCCACCGTTAGAGGCCCTGTGGTGATGTTTCTTCTTGTTCTTGATCAAGATCTTCCCCATGAGTTCCTGGGGGCTTGGCAGTTGCTGACCAGGATCCAGCTGTAAAAACAAGATTGCAAAACATAAAAATCTAATCTCAAACTAAAAATATAAAAATTATTGCCAAATAACTGCATTCTGTGGTCAAACAGTTTTGTAATGACCAAAACTGTATGATTAACAGCTCTCCTAGATAGTCAATGTCCTACACTGCTGTTATATCACTACATTGGTCTCTTTCTTTTCACAATAAAGCAATGATTTCAGGTCAAATTAACACTTTCATTTATTCTTTTATCTGGTAAGTAGCCATGTAATAAGTGGGAAACAAACTCTGTTTCAAGAGAAACAACAACTCTGTTTCAAACTTTCTGTTTCATTCTGTTTTTGATACAAGACCCCTTCACTTTTACTGGGGCCCAGATTACCCTACGTTTATTCTGCGATAACGGCCAAATGACTGTACACCATCCTTAACTAAAGTAAAGTTTAGCATTACAAACTTTGATGTTGGCTTTAAAAACTTGTATTGAAATTTTAAAATGATTTTAAAACCTTTGAAAGTTTTAAGGTGACAGATAGACAAGGCAGATAGATGGAGAGATAGATTTTATTTAAAAAAAACGATTTGACTAAAATTTAGTTTTATCATTTTTGACAGTTGGAGTTTGATCAGCAGCCCTTTTTGGGAAGAACTCACTGGATATTTCTCCAGGGGTTCAATGAGCAGAGCGTCCCCGAACATAGTGCGACAGTACTCAGCCATTTTAGCCTGCTGCTTTGCCCTAAAAGACCAGATAATAATCAAGATGAAATATTTACAAAAACAAACAAGAAATATGCATTATCCACACACTTATACTTACGAGTCTACATGATTTTCAAAGGACAGGATAAGAGGGTAGGGAGATGTCTTGAACGCACTTTCAGCGATGGCCTCAATTACTTCCTAAAAACGCAAAGATTTAAAAATTACACACACAATCTCTCATTGCAGTTCAGTGTGTGTGCAGTTTATGTGATCCGCTTGCATTTGAGATCAAAGGTGCAAAATTTTGCAGGCTTAAAAAGTTCCTTTGTCTATTGTCCATAGTGTAACGGTGTATGGAGCACAGCTCACCAGAAGTCACTTTCAAACCAAGCAGCTTTCTGTTGGTCAACATGGCAAATCCATGTGACCAACTTGAACCCGTTAAATCTATATGGGGAAATCTTCTTCCCTTCTAGATCGCAAGGATTCCTACTGAAATTACTGTATTTCGCCCATGAAAATCTGCAGAACAATGGTAAATGTGACCGCACCAAAAAGACACTGAGATGGGGCCATAAACACACCTTGAATGAAATCTCTGTTGTCATGGTAAAACCGTGCGTGATGATTGGCTCTTCCTCAGGTGGGCGGCCCTTCCAGCAGTCCAGCTCTATACAGCGGCATCCTGTCAGCAACACCTGCCTGTACATCTCCACTGATGACATGCCCGTCAACTGACCCACTGAAGGGGGAAAGCACAGACAGGTTACGGGAGTCTGTTTATTACCATATTTGTGTCTATTAGAGTGTGTAAGTGTACCTGTGAGGTATGTGTTGTGTGAAGAGTTGATGAAATAGTGGGACAGGGGTTGGTTCATATCATCGATGAGGTCCAACCTCTCAGGAGGAACCACAGAGTTCTCCTCCCCACCAAGATACTTTGCAAAGCCCATCAGGGAGATCTGATCTGCTCACACATGGGCATGTGAAACAAGCCACCATCAGTCTCATCGTCACCATGTCTAAACGTATGTGTGAGTGTGCATTTGTACCTCTCTCCAGCTGGCTGGCGTTGGTCTCATATCTCTCCATGAGCTGGTGGACCTGATCTCGCTTGAGCGGTGGGTAAAGAACCTCATTTAGTCGAGAATCTCTCTGTTTGCGATTTATAAAGTCCATCAACTGATCCAGAGACAGGAAGGGCTTCCCTTTGGAGCCACTGCATACACACACAGTTAAACATGTCAAAAACGCTTTGCACAGCATCTTTACATAATTGTTAAGACATAAAGTAACCCCAAAACATATTTGGACACACTTAAGAATGTATAAATATCATCAGAAAAAGTGTTGGTAGCATTTACATTTTCTGGACCTTTTTCACATGGACATATTCAACTATTGCTATACATTTTTTAATTATTTTTGAATAGCATATATATTATTTTGAAATGAACAAACCTAACAAACTTTTTTGTGAAATGGTTGCATGAAAAGTGTGCGCAGGCTATTTTTCGTCAATATAAATGCTATTTGATTGATATATGAATAGCATTCATACATTTACAAATGTGGCCAAGTATCCAAATTTTGAGGGCTCTGTATCTGTCATTGCTGTTGGACTATGTTCACTCACAGCTCCACGAAGATACGCTCCACTTCTGGTCTGGGACTTAGTTTGTTGAGAAAGTTCTGGAACATTTCCCAGGTGAAGCAATCTGGCTTTATACCATCAGCCTGACGAACGAACGAATGAATGAATTAAAATGAAAATATGAATCCTTAACCTGCAATGTTTCAATGACAGCAATTTTATTCTTAAAACTAAAAGTCGAGGAACATTTTAATAACAATTTTTAGTGAATTTGGGTCTGCAGTGTATTTTAAAAGGGAATATTACCATGGACAAAAAGGATTTATCTTGCCGTTTTGAAATAATTAAAGACTTTGATGTACTACAGGCAAATTTGTTCACAACGTTATGAAAATAAAATGCAGGAATGAGTCCTACAGCAAGACCCATATTTGCATCACACACAGGACAGTACCTAGCACAGCGCATGGCAATTAGGGGCATGCTGCAATCTGAAGTAAACGTTTGTTCTGCATATGTAGTGAGTTGTGCTTGTTTTTGTGGTTTCTGATATTCCACACCAGGGGTCAACATGGCTGAAGCTCAACCAGCAGGGGGCAGTGTAACTCAGTAAACAGCGTGTCATGTGGACATGTGCTGATCTAAGACCAGCTCCTCTGTGTCTAAACTGAACCATAAAAGGACTGGTTGCAGATCACCATGGAGTGGCAAAGAAAAAAATTTCTATGGAACATGTGACATGTGAAGACAAAGGGAGACGCAACAAGAGAAATCAAGTGTGGGTTAATTGAAAAACAAAGCATTTATATTGAAAGAACAAAAGAAAAGGACACAGAAACAAACATGTCTCATGGAAGCACAGCAGACAGTAAAGGATAAAACTGCATGGTTAAACGTTTAATAACTGGTGATTGGTGCACGACTGATTACCCTGTTATTAACCAGACCGCAGTGCTCCAGTGCCATCTCCACACGTTTCTTATCTGAGAACATTTTCAGGATGCTGAGAGAAGTGAAAGTGAAAGAAAAAGAAAAGAAGTGAAAGGAATGATGAAAGAAGAAGTGGCAAATTAGCAATGAAAGCCCTGAAGAACTGGAAACATAGCATGTTTGAGTAAGACAGCTTGTGTTTACTCACGTCTTCACTGGGATTCTCCCATCCTGATTTACCTGCAGCTTCAGCTTGGTGTAACTATGAAAAAAGACACACACACAAAAAGACTAAAAGAGGTAGATGACCGCATCATGTTGGTTTCGTTATCTTTCATTTTCACTCATTAGTCTACACTGATTATTTGCACTAATAAATCTAACACAATCTTAATGTGAATAACACTACAGACTCTTAGAACAACAATCACCTGACATCTGCACTGCCTCAGACTGAGGCACAGACTATGACAATAAGGCGTATTTTATTTTGGTTGGTATGGAGCTGACCCAAAATCCTGCTTGGAAGCGAGGATTTAACATGGATAGTTCACCCAAAATTGAAAACGGTGTCACTTACAAACAATCATGTCTTTATGACTTTCGTTCATCCATGACTGGGGACCAGAGCTTTCAATTTCATTTTGGGTGAATTAACACGACCATCAGTTACAAAACCAATGCTGAACCAAAAGTTATACATGAAAACTGGCTTGAACTTATGAGGCTTGAGTTGAGAAGACTCAAGAGTCAAAGTCAAATTGTGAGATAATAGGTCACATAATAAAGCACAATTATGAGAAATAAAGCTGCAACAAGTCTTACTTTTAGACATGAGGTTGCAATTTCGATATGTAAAGCCAAAAGTCACAGAGAAAAGGAAAGGCAGTAGCATTTGAAATATATAAAGTAGCAACGAGATATAAACGTCACATTTCGAGATCTAGTCACAATTGTGAGAAATCAAGTTGCGTTGTGAGATGCCACATTTTCAAAAACATCAATTAAAAGAATTCATCACAAGCAACTGTGTGATATGAAGTTCAGTGAAGTGGACTGAGACTTTTGTGTATTTTTGCAACACTAACATGTCACTTGGCCTTAAACAACGGTTTCAGACACACAAAGTACTCACGCTTTGAATAAGAAGGTGTTGCGGGAAGCATTCTGGGACAGTATGTTTGTAGCAAGTTTAAACAGCTCATCAGTCCACACCTGGAAACGCAATCATAACGCCAAATGAACGTGCATAAATGAACTCATACATGCATTATGTAAATATGACAATCCCTATAAATCAATCAAACTTCACATGTGTTAAGCTTTTAAAGAGAGAGGGAAGAAAAATATAAAATGAGAGTCATCTAATATAGTTCAGTCAGAGTGCACACTTGCAAAGGTAGAAAGCGAAAAAGCAGGACGCATATAGAGGGAGGGACAGCATGGACATGGTAACTATGTGACGGGCCGGTCGTCGTGGTTACCTTGCAATAGCCCTCCTGCACAGCTTGGAAGTTGAGGAAGTAGAGGTTGACCAGGTCATTGCCGAAGACGATAGTTAGCAGCTTTGATTCGGAGTAGGAATCTCCTTTGATCAAACCCAATGTCTCACGTAAACGTGGGTCCTACAAACGCAGGCAAACCTTAACATCCACGTGTACTATTCTGACAGTATGAACCTTTCCAAACATAACCTTCATACTGACTCTTTCCAACAGGCACACATAAAAGCGTACCTTTGGAAACCTGGCAAACCTCCCTGTCCTGGTGTCCCTGATTTGACTGATGTCTAGGACTTCCACTTCCTAGAAGAAAAAAAAAAAGATGAATACAAAAACATGAATAAATAATAATAAATATTCTCTGTGGTTTTCAACCAGAGAACTGGAGCCCAATAGTGGGCCTCAAAATGACTTGGACAGAACAAGCATTAAATAAGCTAAACAATTAAAAAACAAGTATATAATTCACCCCCTCAATAAACAGTCGTATTTATTTTTATTTACTTGTCTAATCCTCTGTCATACTGCAGAATGAGTTATGCTGCAAAGTTTAATGGTTCAAGTTAACCCCACTAATGAGCAATAATAGGTTTGTCATTTACTTTCATTTCCTCATTAAAATTATTCAGTAAATCTGAATTAATGTCAGTGGAGACATGCATACATCCTACATGTCAAATCAAAAGTTTTGTGGTTTGCTATCTCAAATCCAATGCCAAATACGCTATACTCTCTACAGTGTACTCATAAACATTGACATTGTCACATGGCAGACATTAAAAAAAAACGGAAAAGTATTGATGAATAAAATATTGATGACTCATTCTGCAAGGCACATATTTCTGTCCAATCAGATTATCTTGAAAGTGAGAATGCCCCTCCCCCCCAATACCACCTGTCACCAATTAGGAAGTAGCAAATCATGGCTCTTAGCTGTGCTGTGCATTTGTTTTTACAACTTACAGGAAGAGTATTTAATGTCTTGTCTGTTTCAGGAAAATATATCAGCAGCACGTAATAGAAAACTGTGCTCTTGAAGTGATTTCATGGGGTCTTTAAGAGTAATCGGGAATGGAATAACACTGAACAGAGGTTCAGAGAATCCCTGACACATCACACACACATACACACTGACAAAGTAAAGGATATTGTCACTGAAGTGGAGAAGCGATCATAAATCATGAGTGAACTTTAACTTTATTCACTCAACACTTCAGGATTCACACATCTCTTCTAAGTTTAGATAAACTTCTGCTTCATGTGTTCTGGAAGGAGAGTCAAACATGATCCCGGGCTCGTAAAGAGAATAGCTGAGTAAATGAGCTGGGGCAGTGGTTGGATGACTGTGCTTGTAAACTTCAACAATAAACAAAACAGATCTGGACTGTAAATACTTGCTCTATAGCCGAGGGCTCCCTCCCTTTCTCTTTTCTTCATCATCTTTCGCTTTCCTGTACTCTTGTCCCCCTCCCACCATGGTGTGTGACAGTGCGGATGAAGTTGCTGAGTTGAACGTTCCCCAGAGTGTGCACGAGGTCACTGGTTACTGGTCGAAGTACGCTAAGGTCTGGTTCCGGTCCAAACAGGCCCAGTAGGATGGATCCACACACAAACAAATAAACAAACACACTCTTGTATTTTCTCCCTGCAGCTATTGACTCATCATTACTGGCTCCCTGAAGCGATACTGGGACAATTTATTTATATTTTCATGATTCATTTTCAGATACTGGGAATTTTCTGAGCCAGAGATGTAACGGAATGTTCTTAAAATATTTAATTAAGAAAAAAAAAAAATATATATATATATATATATATATATATAATTTTTTTTAATTAAATAAATATTGTAATATATATAAAGAATAATAATTTTTCAAATCAATTAAAACACAATTAAGTTAAAGCTCATCCCAATTTATTTGATATATGGACGTGAAAATAAAATAAAAGCTGGAAAGCTTTTAGCCCTGCTTTTTCCCCTTCTGTGGGTGTGATTGTGACTATAAACAGTGCTTGCATACCAAAACTAAATCCTAAAAAGGTTCACAATCATTAAACACCATGATATAAACAATGAACGAAACTGATCCAGAGATACACAAAGCTATATTTACCACAGTACAACTGTAATGTAACATTGATGATATCAACAGGTTGCATTCAACTAACCGCTAGAAGCTCAGACTTGTGAAACATCTTCTTGAAAATTAAGCAAGCGTTTCTGAACAAGGGTGTATGCAATTGTCCAACCGTTTCTAGCATACATACACTCCCCTCATTCCTGGTGGGCAAAAACTGTTGACCTAAAGTTCGATATTTAGCCCTCAATGTCACTGTAGTGTTATTATGTCATTAAAAAAAGTTCAAAAAGAGAAACACAATATATAAACTAAATAGACACAAGCAGTTCTTGTACTGGTGGTAGGGACTTCACTCCACATCAAACATACATTCTCTCTATTCATTACCCAGCATTCTTACAGGCACAGAGTAATTCCTCTTTTCAGTTTTGGGTTATGGCTTTTCACTACACTGCCATTCAGCTGACTTTGAGCTTGACTTGTTAACTTACATCACCATGACAAAAGGTGACAGAATATCAGTTTATATAGACTACCCCCAGAAAAAATGACCAATGGACACCATGTTTACTAGTTGTCCGTTTATATGTGTACAAAACAGTGTTTTGAAATTGTGTTCAGTGTTCAATATTCTTGGAATACTTGATTCCAATTGGTCATTTGTCGCATTCAGCAATGAAATATTTCTGAATAATGACAGCTGCCCAGGGTAATGCTGTATAACTGACAGCTTATTTTGTATTGATGCTTTGGCTTTGTCTTTAAAACAATTGGGCCAATAAAGCACTTGAAACGGAATTGAATACTGGTTACAGTGGGTATAGAAATGAATCACCCCCCTTTAAAATAATCACATTTTGTTGCTTTGCAGCCTGAAATGAAGATGGACACAGTTTTTGTTTTATCCAGCTGTATTTACTCTTACTCTTAACTTATAACATCCAAGTGAAATATATAAAACCAACATATCAGAAAAAAATTTAAATAAAAAAACAGAATCACAGAGTCGGAAAAAGGATCACCCCATTGTGTCAGTATTTTGTTGAACCACCTTTTGCTTTAATTACAGCCTTTAGTCTGTTGGGATATTTCTCTACTAACTTTGCACATCTAGACTTTGCAATATTTGCCCACTCTTCTTTACAGAACTGCTCAACTTCAGTTCAATTTGATGGTGACCGTTTGTGGACTGCAGTCTTCAAGTCATTCCACAGATTTTCGATGGGGTTTAAGGCCACATCCACACGAAGCCAGAGCTTTCCTTATCCAATCTTTTTTTTTTCCCCCTTGCTCTAAAAAAAAAAATTCCATACACACGAAACCATTGAAACCGACTTAAAACGATGTAGTATTTATGCCAGACCAGTATGTGTCGCTATAATTCTGCCACAGATACATTAAAAATGGAGGAGAAGACTTGGAGCATGCGCATAAACCTTGCACGCTGTATACAAACATTTTTGCTTTTAAACTAATTTTTTTTATTTTTCTTTAGTAAAGCTAATAGGCTCAGTATCTTCTGTAGAACGAACACAAGCATGTAGTCCGCTGTTGTTGTTACGTGAGTTACGTGATGTAGCGGTGTCTGACTAGGATCGAGAAGTGGGGTGATGACATCATCGTTTCACAAAATATACGGATTGGCTGTACACACGAAAACGCAAGGGTGTCCTTTTCAGATTTATCCTCTCTGGAATCCGGTTTCAGGCTCCCAAAACGCTGGATCTGTCAGGACTAAACGCTGATACGATACAAATTTTTTACGCATACAGCTAAATGCGTCTCTGTGTGGACGGGGCCTAAGTCTGGGCTCTGACTAGGCCATGCAAGGACATTCACCGTTTTCTCCTTCAACCACTGTGTGCTCAGTTTTGCTGTGTGCTTTGGGTCATTGTCATGTTGGAAGGTAAACCTTCTTACCATTGACATCTTTCTGGCAGAGGGCAGCAGATTTTCCTCAATAATTTGATGGTATTTTGCCCCATCCATTTTTCCTTCTGTCCTGACAAGTGCTCCAGTCCCTGCTGCAGAGAAACAACCCATAACAGGATATTACCAGCTCCATGCTTTACTGCAGGAATGCTGTTATTTGGATGTTAAGCTGTACTGGGTTTCTGCCAGACGTATGGTTTGGTGTTGAGACCAAATAATTCAATGTTAGTCTCATCTGCCTCAGAATCTTTTAAGGTGTGTTTTGGCAAAGCTCAGTCTGACTGCATGTGGCCTTTCTTGAGGGGTGGCTTTTTTCTTGCAACCCTCCCATACAAGCCACATTTGTGGAGAATTTGTGATATTGTTGTCACATGCACACAATGACCACTCTTTGTCATAAATTCCTGCAACTGCTTCAGAGTTATCTTTTTCTGATATGTTGGTGTTATATATTTAACTTGGACGTTATAAGTTGCACTGAGTAAATACAGTTGGATAAAACAAAAACTGTGTAAGTCTTCATTTCAGACTGCAAAGCAACAAAATGTGATTATTTTAAAGGAGGGTGATTTTTTTCTATACCCACGGTATATTGAAGATGCAAATTTTAGGTGTAAAAGAAGATGTGATATCCAGATTAAAGTGGTCCTTCTACAGAGAGTCGTGCAATTTCACTAACTTTCCAAAGTATCAACCAAAGTTATGATGGTAATGTCACCAGCAGCTGGAAAAAAATTAGCTTGGAGAGAGAAAGAGAGTGAGAGAGAAAAAGAGCAAACGGGAATCTCCAGGGTACAGTCATTCAACCTATTACAATGCAAAACAGTACAACACAATACTGAGCCACCACACCCTGACCCCAATTTACTGTCTTGGCTTGCTGCTGTGCATCTGAGATAAAGAGTGTTTTAAGGTGATTTATATTAGGAGGGAGTGCAGAGGTCATATTATGCATGACAGATGTGACGTCCCCTGTACTGCCTCTCCCACTATTTCTGCCACAAGGCCCCAGGGGCTGTTCCCTGCCCTGTACTCTGTGAGTGACTGGCCTCCTTGTTGCTTCTTGTGAGGTCAGACCTTAATTATGGAAACAATTAATCTCCAAATATAAAGTACTCAACACGAAATAAAGCTTCCCCTGCCGATAAATTAACAAACTCATGAGCATAAGAGAAGACATGAACTCAGACAGTTCAGGTTAAAGGGAAACTAATATGTGTGTTACGGTGAACATATCTTGCTGTAACTTCCTTGTGTAGCTCTGGCAACAGTCACTTCCTGTCATGTCTGGCACTGGGGAGGGTATACGGGTGTTGAGAGTAAGAGAGTGTGTGTGACAACTATAATGATGGTAAAATCCCAAGGCATTGAGTAGCACTGTTGAAATTTAACACCCATGAGAACGACACACCTGACCTTACTATACAGACTAACTTTTATTTCTTCCCTCCCCCTCTTCTCCTCTGTTTCACTCAAGGTTACTGATATTTGGACTGATCCCAGATGACTTGAGAATTTAAAAAAAAACTATGCAATTGCAAGGATTATTTCGTACTTGTATGCACAGAAAAACATCCCACAAAAAATCTCTGCCTAATTCACAATTCACGACATTTGTTCTTAACCTCAGTCTAAAATTTTTGTGCATTCTAAATGAGTGACCATGTGCCTGAAGCTAGTTATTTGCAAAAAAAAACACACACCCAAACCATCTCCATATAAAAAAATTCTGTACAGCCTTTCCTTTACAGTCTTTTATCACTCTCTAAAGACATACTCTGACCTGGGGTGCGTTTCCCAAAAGCAACTATGGTTGTAAGTTCCGTCGTTACCAATGGAGTTCAATGGAACTAACGACCAGTTAGCTAATGATGCTTTTGGGAAACGCACCCCTGAGTGACACGGACGGCGTAAGATCCTTGAGCAATAGCAAATGTATTGTCCTCAAAACCAGTTTAAACATAATAAACACCTTTTATACAGACCCCTGATTAGCCATCTGTATATTTGTGTATCTGCACTGTTATACAGAGAAACCTTACAGCTCAAGCTATAACACCGCTCAACTTACTCTTTTACTGTATAGCAAACTATTTTTAAGATGAAGTATATAACAAGTCATGAAACTCTAGATGGCGCAGGCTGATGGGTCCTTAACGTAACAGATGATATTAGCATTAAACGACTTGTCACAAGCTGATTGCACCATGTTGCATTCGCAGCCAATGAGCTTGCTGCTTTACATTTAAATGGCTGATTAGCATTCGCTTGAGCATTGTCGCGTGCTTTCAGTGTTCCTCTGAAACACCACCTTCCCCAGCTCCACCTGTATAGATCTGCTACGTGTTATTTTATATGCTATTTGTGTAGCAGCAGTATGTCCTGAATACTCACAGTACCATATCGGCTTATGTATTGGCAGTAGCAAGTTCCTGTACTTGCTTGCAGCAGCAGCAATACATCTACAAATACAGCAATAACCAGCAGCAGCAGCAGCAATTCAGCAGCAACAGCGCAGCAGATCTATTCCGCAAAGACCAAATACATTAACATTGAAGATTTTAGCATGGTAATGGATATGACAGAGTTCTCATGATAGAACTATGTATAAAATTTAATCCTACCACGATTATAAGGTTTCCTAGGGCATGTGATTTTTGTGTATGTGGTGTCAGTTATTTCTACATTTGTTTCATACATTTAGAATTGACTGTAGTATGGAAGTCCCTGGTGAACAAGGATTTGTTTGTGAAAACATTTGTACACAGATTTTATATACAAATTGGTTGTTACACACACTTAGTCAATGACACCCAATGAAAGAGAGAAAACAAAACAGACTTACAGAAGCTACAAAAATGACCCCAATATCCTCATTCACTGTTCCCTATTTTAGTCTGCTAACATAGTGAACACTGACAGACACTGAGTGCACCAGAAGGGCTGCCACTTTTTCTTAGTTTGGGCTTGTTGTTTAATGATCATTCAACACTTAACTGACTGGCAAGCTCCAGTAGCAATTCAATGTTTTTTCTTAAATCCTGTCATGGAAACTAGCGTGAATAAACCCTAATTAAACCATTCATAATCAATTAAAAAGGAAAATACAACTGTGTGATACCACTGTGAACACCATATACTGCAGAGATGCAACACTCATAGTGCATCATGGATATTCTTAAGTGTACGATTGTATACCCATTATTGTGGTGTTAACAGCATCTTGCACTGAATGGTAAATGAAAACATGAAAAACACAAATTGTTTTGAAAACATTATTTCATATTTATATAATAGAAAATGACACTAATGTCCATAATGCAAAACACATTACCCTAACAAAGTTTTAGTTATAGTTTATGCTAGGATTGGTTAAAGTAAAGTGTGTTCAGTCTTCTTAATTTAAATGCTGTGTACGTATATATTATATTTATTATTTTATTATATTCATATCTTTTTTAAACCATTTCAGATCAAAGAGAAGTGGTATCTTAAAAATGTCTACAGACTCACAATGTCACAATAAAGCAAATAAAGCAAAGAGCTGGCTGAAGAAAAACAAAGGCACAGATCCAGTTATAAACCATACACTTTTTCAGGAGAACATCTGATCATCTTTTATTGTAGCTAAATGATGCAGCAAGACAATGATTCAAAATACAAAAGCAATTCCAAATCTGAACAGCTGACAAGAAACTAAATTAAGGTTCTACAGTGGCCTAGTTCAAGTCCTGACCTGAATCCTACAGAGATGATGTGGCAGGACCAGCTAAAAACTTACCAAACTGTCAAAGAAGAACAAGCCAAGATTCCTCAACAGAGATTCGCAAGACACCTATTAAATTGCATGTGGTGTTTAGTTGCAGTGATTACTGCCGAGTGCTGTCAAACCAGATTTTAGGCATTTACTTTTTCACTGGGTTGATATGAATCTGTGTTAATAGTTTTCACAGAGGACCAAAAAAAAAAAACATAGGCAAAAAAAGGCAATTTCAATCTGAGGCTGATTTACGCAACTTCTGGGAGTCATCAGTTCACCTGAAAATGAAGCATGATGAAATGCCCAGGATGATAAAACGAACACTACTGAAGAACTAATCACCGGATTTGCCAAAGTTAGTCAGCAAGTAAGCTAAATATCCATAAGCAGAACTATAAGTGGTGCAATAAAATTTCGGCAACAGAAAATATTGAGCCGAAAAAGCAAAACAAAAACAAAAAACAATTCAGCCAGTGATGTTTAATTAACGAGGATGCTAGGGTTAGGTTGTCAATATCGATTTCTTCTTTCGGACCAGTCATCATTTTGATGAGCTAATATTGACTCCCAAAATCAATCCTTTAGTCTGTGCTGTTTTCAGTTGATGTGGGAACAAAACTTTAAATTATGTAGCCTGATTCCCATCTAATAATCCCAATAAGCTTCGTGCTTTGCTACTTTGGATATGAAACAAAGTCTCAACTTCAAATTCTGTCAATTTCATCACAAAATTTTAACAACAAATGTTGTTTTAGTACTCTTTAATGTTAACTGATCGCTGTAGCCACTTCAGTTCAAACAGCAAAGTGGAAAGTCAATGCAACCGTTCATCTCTTCCTCTTTAGTTAGAGCACAAAATAAACACGAGTCAAGGTATGTTGACAGAAAATGTACAACTTACTGAAATCATATCATGTCCCATTTAATCGCTCAATCAGTGTTTGTGGCAAGACGTCAGTAAAAGATCTTGTAATAGCCCGTTAATTAGCAAGATAAAATGACTCTAGAGAGGAGCATCTGAATAACCTGTCATGAAAACAGGTTTTTTACAGACACAGTTTAAATGTTTATATTTCAACAACGAATTGGAGTAGAAACAAAATGATAGGGTGTCATTAAAATGTGTATATTAAAAACTGCCTTGTGTGCAGTTTAAAAGTTTGTAAACAACTTTTTTTATTTAGGTGATTATTAAATAACTGAATTAATTGTTTATTAAATTAAACATTATTTTGGGCTTTCAGCTAAATGAATTAATTTCACTTTCTCTTTTTCTTTCTTCAGTGTAGATAATGAATTTCCTCTTTCAGTCGAGCAGTACAGTACGTGTTTTATATATATATATATATATATATAAACCTAGAGAGAACAATGACCAAAACACCTGACCACTGAGTATTAATGATGTCTTGTACATGCTTGCACGAGGCACAAGTCCAGAGCCATCTATAACAGGAAAATTAGATGTCAGGAATAAAAGCCCACTTGTGGAGGAAGAAAGAAGGATAAGGATATGGACGAAAAGGAAACTATTATTTAATCAACTCAGAAAACACATTTCCTGTCTGTGTGTGTAAATGTATGTCAACTACAGATGGATTTCATTTTTACAATAGCTTCAAACAATATTTGGAACACACTGCAATTTTTAACGATTTTACATTTTGGAGGATTTGAATAAATTTGTAAAATCTAATTTCTACGTTTTTATACAATCTGTTAACACGCCACTGACGTTTAGGTTTAGGGGTGGGGCTATGCTTACTTTTTTCTAAAAATTGTACGTTTTCATATAAATCACATCGTACAAATTCATACGAAATTGCCACCTAACAAAATAACTGAGTGACTAAATGCCCATGTCATTTCATGAGAAAACCTAAGCTACACTTGAATGTATAAATGGTAAATAATAGGTATACAGTTATTTTGGATCAATGTTTTGGCACATAGTATTTGGACATTTATACTTCGCATTAATGTAAAGTATAAATGACTTTGCACTGACTTAGTCAATTACACAGTTAGGAAAACTGTATGCACTTGAGAAGAACTGGCTCCATGAATTGCATTCACACAATGCTTTCGAGTGTGTGAAAATACTTCAGGGTGTAAAATCTTGTGACTCTTTTGCTGGTTCAGATTGGCTGAAGCCTACAGTTTGTCCGGTCAAACAAGGATGTCTCACTGTGGTTACAATCCAACATCGTCTTAGTTGAACGTGCATAAATATGTGTGGGTAGTATGATGCACGCACACGCACGCACACACACACAGGTTTGTTTTTGTGAAAAGTGGGGACATCCCATAGGCGTAATGGTTTTTATACTGTACAGACCGTATATTCTATTGCCCTACACCATCCCTACCCCTAAACCTACCCCTTACAGGAAACTTTGTGCTATTTCAGATTTTCAGTACACTCCATTCTGTATGATTTATAAGCGTTTTGAAAAGTGGGGACATGGGGTAATGTCCTGAAAAGTCACCTTCTCCTTGTAATACCTATGTCATACCTTTGTCATTATACAAATTTATGTCCTCATTTGTCACAAAAACGCATGCACACACACACACTATTAAAACTTCTCTGTATTGACTTGTATTGATGTTATTTGAGAATATCTTGAAACTACATCTTTCCAAAACACAAAACAACAACAAAGCCCTTCAAAACATTAATAATTGAATATGCCATCTACCCTGACTAAGGGATCCTTGGGATGAGTTTTTGGTTCAAATTGATAGTTATAAATTTAGTCAGAAAAGGTTGAGCATCATTTGTTTGCCGATACCAAATGGCATATTGTGTCATCGTGACAATGATAATCTGTCATCTTTAAGTGTGGCTTAGACAGTTCACCACAAAAATGGACATTCATCATTTTCTCACCCTCATGCAGTTCCAACCTGTATGTATTCTTACTTATGTGGAACACTATTTTGAAGAATATTGGTAAACAAACCATTTTGGTGACCACTGCATTGACTTCCATTGCACTGGGGAAAAACTATCTTTGAGATATCTCAAAGTCATACAGGTTTGGAATCACTTGAGGGTATGTTGACAATGTCCATTTTTGTTTGCACCATCCCTTTAAGTGTCCAAGTACATTTCGGAGCTACTGTATTATTATATAGAATTCTATGAATGTTCTGTTAGATGGATAATCTCTTTAGGCAGTATTAACCCTTCAAAACAAATACTAATAATAAGCAGCAGTCACCAATATGTCACTCTTCCTTATGAATGAACTATGAACAGAACATCAACAATGAACTAGCCAACTGACTGGGAGCCACTAAATTTTAGAGTTAGATCAGGCCTGACATGGACAGACAGCTCTGAGGAGTTTGTTCTGACTGATATCTCTCCTCCATTATCTGTCTTACGCACTCTTTTTCTGTGAGGTTATGTGGTTTGGTTTCATTAATGGGCTTTGTTTTCCTGAGGTATTTCGAAAATGTGCTCTTCTCTTTCCTCAGTTTACAGGGTATGTTTTAATGTTGTGTCTCAAGGCAGTTTGAAACCACACATTTTTAAAAGGAAGGCAATTTCTTTCTGACAGAAATACATTTGATGTTCATTATCCCAACCCAAAAGAAAAAGAGAGAGAGAGAGAGAAAAAACAATTAAGGTGGTTGATTGCTCTCCCAGTCTGGACACACTGGTTAGATTGCTCTGTTTTTCTGGGTTTAGACAGGTTTTGCACATTTTTCAGAGTGTGAAAAGAAAAGTTTACAGTGAGGAAAATGTTTCTATTTGACAATTTTCTAATAATATTGAAATTGTATTACAATTTAAAATAACTGTTTTCCATTTTATTATATTTTAAAATGTACTTTATTCGGGTGAGGACAAAAGCTAAATTTTCATAAGTCATTTCATCAGTCTTCAGTCTCACATGAGTTCTCAAAAATCATTCTAATATGATTTTGTGGAAAACAGTGCAACTTAATATGTTTGTGGAAATGGTGCTAGATTTTGTGTTTCAGGATACTTTCATGAATAGAAAGTCCAAAAGAACATTTATTTGAAGTAGAAATCTTTTGTAACATTAAACATTTCTTTACGGTCACTTTTAATACATCCTTCCTTAATAAAAACATACTGACCAGCTTTTATATTTTCCATTACAAACTAGAGTTAAAGCATTAGAAAGTCTTAAATATCTTTTTTTTTCATTACATTTTTCAATATTAATTTATTCCTTTTACATTTTTCAAGATTTCCTTTTCACGGATTTCCAGATTTTGAATCCCACATTTTTAATGTGGACCATGGGTTCCCCACTGTACATAAATCTATCGTCACTCTAGGCCATTTGTTCACCACTGAAGGTGAAAGTGAGAGAGCAAGAACGAGGAAGAGAGCGTGAATGAGTAATAAGGAGAGAGAAAGTGAGTGAGAGAAATTTTTTTTTTTGGAGGGCATGCTACTGGTGGAGGGCACAGGGCAAGTTATGCTCCAAAACTACCCTAACAGTCTGAACGATTTCCTGTATCCTTTCCCACGCTTGCAGAAAGTGAGAGGGGGAGAAAAAGAAACCAAGAGAAGTGAGAAGAACGAGAGGAAGGGAGATACTACAGAGAGTGATATAGAGAGGAGAGAGGAAGTGTCATGTCTGCGTTTACAATTAACGGATGCAATGACGCCTTTCTGTTCCTCACTGATGACAACCAGCTGTCCCTAACAGAGAATGACAGCACTGAAGAAACAAAAAAATTAAAGGCAGAGAGCAAGGGGAGAAGAGAAAGATGTATGAGGAGTGGAAACGGACACATGGGAAGAGCAAGACCAGTTAAAATGAGTCTGTGGGCTAAAGTGAACCAGAGAAGAGAGGTTAATGCAGCCTCAATCCCCTCATTAGCCATTAGCTTCAGCACAGATGGGCTCCTCATCCTGCTCTATCACAAACAAATTCTGCTAATTGAAGAATAGCGAAAGCAAGAGTGCTGTTACCTTCCAATCACAATATGCCATTAAAGACAGCAATACCAATGTACACAATCCAACATCCTTAAGAGAACCACAAATTTACTAAAATCTGAGCAGATGCATGTCTGATGGAGCTTTCCGATGCTAATGCTAATCTAATATTGATTCTTCATAATGGCAGTGGTTTACAAAGCTCCCTTCTATTGGAAAAAGCCATTATTTCAACATGTCATTACTTAGCTAAAGCTAACCATGTTTATATGATACAATCACTTCACTGTGTCCCTAATTCAGTTAGTTTTGTAATTTTGCTAGACGCTGTGCTCTTAAAACCATAAAATGGATGGTTAAAACTTCAGCTAGTCAGACAGTCAAAATCGATTTTTTAAGCTCCCAATAAAAAAACATAAAAGACAGATTGTCAATTCATTATTGATTTTTTTTTAAATAGCTACACTGGCTAGAAGCACAGACGATCTCTGTTGTCTTACTGCCAGGTTACTTAAACTGACACTAATTTTGTTTAGACGTGCAGTTATAATCGAGGTGCATAATATAATCAAGTGTGTCTTCGTGTACAGTTTGCATATTTCTATCCAAGTACACATGACAAAATGCTGAATATTTGAAGGATTAAATAGATGTTGCTGATCACCTCTGTATTTTGGAGCATGTTCACAACATCAAGGCCAACTGTACTCTGTCTGACACGCTGACGAAGAAAAGCTACTTCGCAGTATCCAGGTCTGCTGTCTGACAATTTGAAAAAACTATTGCTTTAGTCTGATTTAAACTGAGCTTTTAAAGTGCACGCAAACGCACTTATTGACAAAGCAACTCTTAACATAATAGACTTTAAATCTACTCCAGACTATATCAATAATGAATGAAAGTAACGATAATAGTACAAATAGAGGACATTGGTACTAAGCAACCTAAAGAGCACTTTAAGAAAGTTCAACTTTGTCCTTTTTTTTTCTCAGTTATGTGAATAAAAGACTAAATTAAATTGGTTCAGTGTATAAATCTCTTTGTATAATTGTATAATCTCTTTATGAAATTTTTGAAGCAACCAACGTTTTGGAGTAACAAACTTCTGAGAAATCTCTCAGATTTCAGTAAAAACATCTTTGTGTTTTGACATGAGGGTGGCAATTAATACGTTTTCATTTTTGGGTGAAGTAACCCCAAGTAATTTCTATGGTTATATATTTATATACTTATCATATTTACAAAGTTGTATTAATGTGTAATTCGCAGCTTTTTGTTTGCCCCGCAAATCAGTTCATTGAGAGACTTGTTCTTCACATTAACCTATGATCATCTGTCTGCTGAAGTACCAGAGAACTAGTCAGTAATATGCTGAAAGGTCATTAACTAATCATTATAGTGTCAGACTACACATGACCAAAGTCTCATTCAAGGGAAGTCGGTTCACTCGGCGACCATATTTACAATGACTCCAGGCAGCTACTTTGGGAATGCAAAAGCACTGGTTTTGCATTTTTTCAATGACAAGAAAATTGTAATTAATTGCAGTTCACTTAATTTTTACATTTAATTTTGAAGCGAATTTGCTATACATGACAGCGTTTCGTTTAAATTAATTGTGTGCCATAAAAGCATTTTGAGATTTGAGAAGTGGTCTGCATCTCCTGCATCTCCCTTAAAAGCCACCCGGATAAAAGCTTATTGTTCAAATTAATGCATGGCTCAGACAAACTCTACGTGTGTGTGTAATCATAATACAATTATGAGATAATTATTCCTTCACAAATAAACCTCTCAATGAGTAAAACTGATTGTGTCTATTATTATAGATTTACATTTTAACTATTTTCTAAATAATTTTAAAATGATTATTATTATGTTTTAAATATTTTTCCTGATTTAACTCTTTGGTACTCTTGTAAGAAAAACAGCAGTGGTTGGGACAGAGTTTCAGTATCACCTTCACTTAAAATTATACAATCTAATCCTGTTTATGTGAAATAAGCCTGCTACCGAGCAGATTTGAGCTAATGGACCTGTTGCTTTCACAGCAACTCCGGGATGAGCTTCGAAGAACCTAACAATCCTGGATCACGTCAAATCGTCAACAATAAAATCCAGCTAACCAAGTAATCCATGTACGAAGAACGGACCCCTGTAGTAAACTTTTACACACACGCAGAGTTTTTTTCCTCTTTCTCCTTCCGGTGACACGACCTTGCTCGCGAGTAAAAAGTAAAGTGATTTTATTAATTTGGTGTCTGCTGTTTTCTTTCCTGTGTAACTTAATGTGACAAGCCTGGACATGTGCCAGGGAAATACAAGGAAAACAAAAAGCCCAGGCAACGAATTGGACAGGACAATGGTGGAAGGTCCTATAAGACAACTGAGTCCTGCTATTCATGTCACTGCCTGTAGAGCTGAAGGCTATATGTGGAATCTAGTAACCACTAACCAGGTACTAGATTTGCCTTGAAAATAGGCCACATATGCTGAAACGCCCACAAACGTTGTACACAGAATAACAGAGCATTGTGATGGACAGACATGAAAACCTGCCCTGTCAGTTCAGTGAGCAGCAGAGGGACATTGTGGCTCAGCCACACACAAACAACACAACAACAGAAAAGAAACTCAGAAGTGCAGTGCAAGGGTGTGTTTTCTTGCTCACAAAACCTGTTCTACCACAACGTTAAAAGTTTCATTTCTTTTTTGTTCCTGGTGAAACGGTGATCAAGCTTGACTGCGCATGTGCTGGTGAGCCTGGGGGAATGTGTGCACGCTCATCCAACTGAAAATGACATAAACTGGATTCATGGAAGTATGGCTGACTTTTAACAACCTTTCAGTACTTAGAAGGAAAAGAAATGGAGTGTGTTTGATAATGGCATCATTAAATATAATAATAGCGACATTATATATAAATGTTACTGAATGTGCAAGTAAGTTACTGAAGAGACGAGATGAGGTGGCCTCTTTACTATTAACTGGAGAGGACAGGCTCCCCAGAGCCAATATTCCCTACACCAAACAAGGTTACTGCCTTTCCTCCGGCAAAGATTGGCCTAGTGTCCTAATACCATATCGCAATACATTCAGCGCAACACCAATGCAACATCCACATCAATTCAATTAGGTATGCAGCAGAAAAAATTACTCTCCGCTTCTTGCTTTGATATTTAGGAAGTAATTAGCGCCTTCGCCTTCGTTTTGGCAACTGAATTTGCTGCCGAGTTAATACGAGTTTCACACACACTGTGTTGTGTCTCCTCAAACTGCAGAAAGTCCCTTCTCTAGATTTACTGGAATCAGCTTGAGCTGCATCCCCATACCACACATGCCACACTGATCAGTCCAAGAACAAGAGCAAAGGGGGAAAACAACATATCTAATAACTAAACAGAGAGAGAGAGAGAGAGAGAGAGAGAGAGAGAGAGAGGATGGGAGGACACCTTGACTGAATTTCACTGGCTAAAATTTAATTTGATTCATGAGCACTCACATGATAAGCCAGTAGCCCACATGGCAGGAGGAGAGAGAGGGGGACACATACAGGAACAATCCAGCTCCTAAGGGCTCTACACGATCCCAGCCAAGGAATAAGGGTCTTATCTAGTGAAACGATCTGTCATTTTCTTAAAAACATAAAAATATATATACTTTTCAACCACGAATGCACATCTTGCACTAGCTCCGTGATGCGTGTCTGCAAATTCACGCATTACGTAATCACGTTGGAAAGGTCACACGCGGTTAGTTCTTCATCTGTGTACTCTGGTTTAAAAAGGTAGGGTAGGGCGAAAAACTCCATCTCATTTTGTCCTCCAACTTCAAACTCGTCCAACATCATTGTTTTACCTTTTGTAAAGGGCATTTGACTTTGTTTGCATGTTAGCTTTGTAAACACTGGGTTGGTATTTCCGCCTGCGTCACACGTGACCTTTCCTACGTGACTACGTAATGCGTGAAGTCGAGCTAGTGCAAGACGAGCATTTGTGGTTTAAAAGTATATCAATAAAAAAAAATATATTGTAATTTTTGTTTTTTTTCAAATGACCGATCTTTTCACTAGACAAGACCCTTATTCCTCGGCTGGGATCATGCAGAGCCCTTCGAAGCTGCATTGAAACTGCAATTTGGACCTTCAGCGGCCGTTGGCCACCATTGAAGTCCATTATATGGAGGAAAATCCTGGAATGTTTTCCTCAAAAACCTTTATTTCTTTGTAATCAGTAATCACATTAGTGTAAGGGAACAGAACTGTTTCTAATGTTTCTACATTGTACAACCTATGACTTATGTTTGAACCACTACATGACTGAACTAATATTAAAGGGACAGTTCAGCCAAAGGAACTTAAAATTCTGCCATCATTTACTCACACTCATATCATTCCAAACCCATACGACTTTTGTTCATTTTCAAAACTCAAATGAAGATATATTTAATTAAACCAAAGAGATTTCTATCCCTCCATTTGAAGTCCACGCAACCAAAAATTGACACATAAAAAGTTCATAAAGACACTGTAAAACAATCCATATGAAACGAGCTGTTTAATCCAAGTTGTCTGAAGAAACACGATTGCTGTATATGATGAATAGATTTAATTTAGGGTTTTATTTACATTAAACATTAGATATGGTAAATGGAAGCTTGAACGTCCTTGCTTTTCGCACAATAACCAATAGACCCTAGTCAGAGTATTTAATTTCTGACACGAGGCTGAGGCTGCAAAGGACAGAAGTACAGTGTATTCTATAGATTGTACTGTTGTTTAACAACATATGGAATGTCTAGCTGACAAAACGTCTTTCTGAAAAAGACTTCATAAAACAGTGTTTGTTGTTATTACTATGTGTATAAAACTGTGTGTATGAAAATGGCTACGTTTATGAGGTCTATGAGGTTTGCTTGGCTGCACAGACTTTCAACGGACGGACAACAATGAAAATATTAAAAATATCTTTATTCATGTTCCAAAGATGAACAGAAATACATACGAATTTGGAGCGACATGAGGGTGGGTAATCGACGACAGAATTGATGACATTGAATTTTTGCTTGAAGAACCCATTTATTTGGCATAACAATAATTGACCTTGAAGCTAATTTAGGTGTTTTTACTTTTGCTTTTGGGAATTAGGCTGATGCAAAATATAATCAACATCACAAACTTCAAAATTTAGGCAGAAAAAAAGGAAAACATTTTAATAAATTATTCCATAACATCCCTGGGTACCATGTGTCCCTAGTTATAAGCAACCCAGCAAAAGTATTTTGCCATATTTTATTATAATTTCTGCAAAATTCTGTATAAATAAATCAAATCAAACACACAGTACTTCCATAAACATACATTAGAAAAGACTAAATGATTTTCTGATCATATTGTAGGACTGGTATCGGCTGGTACAATAATAATAAAAAAAAAAGACAGAAAGAAATAAAGAAAAATGAACCGACCATGCTGGTCCCTCCAGACCAGTAGAGGAAGAATCCATCTGGGTCCACTTTAAGGGTGACGAGGGTGGGTATGGCCTCCTGAACACACACAAGTAAAAAAAGCAATTAGGGAGAATTCAGTACATTCATACAGTTTTACCAAAAACATCAGTACTTATAGCCAGAGAGCAGCAGAAATTAAGTCACTTAATGATATGAACAGCATTAGCAACTGACATGAACGCTAATGAAGACTAATCACTGAGAAACAATGACACGGTTTAGAACATTTATTACATAGAAATAATTGTTGCTAATTCAATTGCAACTTAATTAAACTAATACTACGGTAACCAAATCACAGTGGAAGTCATCCAATACTACATATCAATGATGAAAGCCAATAATAAGAAGAAAGGCAAAGACATAATAAGATAGGCAATTAGGCATAAGGATTTGAAAGTAAGTTAGATAAAATGCGAAATGTCCGGAATGGGTGGATGGTCCTGAGGGACAGTGTGATTTAGAAATTCATGTAATGACTGAAACCAAAACCTCAAAAGCCAGAGTGAGACATTAGAGGAGTTTAATGCACAATGCACAGAAGCTGACGGCTGTCTGCGTATGACTGGTATTGCATATTACCAAAATATACACTTGTACTTATTTTCAACTATGTAGTATGTAAACTACACACGGTTATACTACCTTTCAAAAGTTCAGTAAGGCTCAGTAAGATTCTTTTTTTTATGATTCTTTTTAAGAAATAAATACTTTTATTCAGCAAGGGCACATGAAATTTATCAAAAGTGAAAGTACGAGGACCTTCATAATTTCTACATCAAAAAGACTTCTGAACTAAACGTATCACAGTTTTAACAAAAATATTAAGCAGCATTTCATTATGTTTGGGTGACAATGAAAACATCGGCCCCAAAAAATCCTATCGGTGCATCCCTAATCTATCTATCATCTTTATATACTGTATATATAGATAGATAGATAGATAGATAGATAGATAGATAGATTAGGGATGCACCGATTGGATTTTTTGGGGCCGATGTTGATTTTAAGAAACACTTATTGGCCGATTCCGATACCAATACCGATACCGATATTTCTCACTTACTCTCTTATTTGAAATTTTGGCATCAAAATAGATAGTATTTTGTTCATGTTTTAAAGCAGCAAAGTTCGAAAACACCTGCATTAAATTATACTAGCAGTTTTATTGCTGCATCAGCAAATAATTTCTAATGAACATGGATTGGATCCATTTAAAATTCAGCAGGCCTACATAAATACAACAGAACAAAGATACATATTAAATAAACAGTGCTTTTTAGGTAGGTTTAACAGTTTTCAGGTACAGAAATAAAGTAAACAAATGTAAAATAACACTTCACTGTATAAATTAAATACATATTAATCCTCCTTTATTGTAACAGTTCTAATTCGGATTTAAAGTTTGTCCGTTTATTAAGCAAAAGCCA
The DNA here is from genome assembly GCF_001515645.1 of Sinocyclocheilus grahami. Lineage (NCBI taxonomy): Eukaryota > Metazoa > Chordata > Actinopteri > Cypriniformes > Cyprinidae > Sinocyclocheilus > Sinocyclocheilus grahami. Next base: position 106,303 of record NW_015506511.1, on the reverse strand, counting down.
TGAGATCTGTTAGGGCTGCACGATTAATCGAATGCGATTGTCATGCGCATTTTGTTAAAAAAGCAGGTTTAGTAATCAGCAGGAAATCATCATCACGTGCTTTCAGATGGAGCACAATTTACTACACATAGCCGTAGTTCACTGACATGTTACGCAAAAAAAAAAAAATTAATAAAATCGCAAACGTTTTTATTGCGCGATTCTGAAATCGAAGAAATCGTTCGCGATAATGACAGCTGTTTGCATAGCTTCTCAGTGAACTACGGCTCTGTGAAGTAAATGCTGCTCTATCTGAAAGCATGTGAAAATACCACATTTAATAACATATTTTTACTCCAAACTCACTTCATAACGTCAGTCGAGTGTTTGAAATAAATCCTTCTGTGAGATGATGTGGCTTCTTACACAGAATAAGGCACGCAACATATTTCATAGTATTTAAGCAGTGATAAAGGCATTGCATTATAAATATACTTTATTTTAATGAAAAAAATTTGATCACAGAACCGTGCTTCACTGAAAGATATGCATGACAATCTCGATTCCATTTCGATTTATCGTGCAGCCCTAATCTGTATATATTAGTTTATTGTTAGTTGTAATAAGTGTTTTGTGTAATTCGCTGTATGTTGATGATAATGCAACGGAGAGAGAGAGTTTAATGTGCATTTCTTGTGCTGTGTTTTGTTTAGCTTTTTTGGAGTGAAAAAGGACTTAATAAAACATCAGTAAAGTTTTGGTCATCATTCAGATGAGGTCAGCTACACTTATGAAAGTTACAAAAGTTATTTAGTCAAGAATAGTGTGCGATCTTTTGTTATTTGATTAGCATTAAAGTGCTGACAGCAGCGCTAGAATTATGCAACAGACATTATACAGCTCAGTGCCTTCACGCAGTTAATTAATAAACCATTGGTTTGTTATATCTGCCTTTTTCCTTATATAGCCTTATATAAGTTGAGGAAAAATCGGCCGATAAATATTGGCGGCCGATACTTCCCTAAGATAGACAGATAGATAGATAGATAGATACAACAATACAGTTAGCCCACAGTTCAATACATACATCAGTTTTAATCAAGGCAATTAAGTATATTTATAACCCATTGCTAATTGACATAGCCTTTATTACAGTATAGAATATATTTTCTGCCTCTTTCTGTGATAAGAAGCCACATCAGATCACAAAAGGAAGCTATTTCAAACATTTGACTCATGTTGTGAAGTAAAAACATGTTATAATGTTCTCTTTTGTTGGACAACAGGTTTAGAAACGCTTCTCATTAAAAGTCATTACAAAGGAAAAGATGGTTGGCATGTGTTGCTTTTTCAAATGCACGACAGAAGCGAGGAGACGTTTCCTCATCTAAGTGCATAAACTCACGGGCACACACAAACAGAGCCAGAGACTCACGGGCAGACAAAAACAGCCAATTCGTAAAGAAATAAAATGCACTGAAATTATTTAAATGCAAAACCAAAAAAAATAAAAAAAGCAATTCACAAGCAGCGCATACTGAACCATGGATGTCGTGGTGGATTATACAAACTTTTGAAATGTTGTGTACATTTGGTCAGGAATCTCAGGATTGATGTCTAAATGCATTTGCCAAAGCCATTAGGCAGAACAAATAGGCTAAACCATTACCATTTTTAATTATTAAATCTCTCATTTATTAACTGGACTGCCAAAAGTTAGAGTATTTCTACATAAAACTGGATTCAATCCAGGTCATAGCCATCTGTTTCAGGTAACACGAAAATGTTGTCGACTCTTATCTTTGTCCCCAAGAGTAAAAACAAAACTCTATTTGCATGTGGAATTAAAATTGCTAAAATTCTTCACTGGTCCATTTACTGAAAACATTTCAAAGACACCTACATCAGAGTACATAATCTTATGGTTTTGGACAATCAGTTAAGTGAAGTGACGTGTGGCCAAGTATGGTGACCCATACTCGGAATTAGTGCTCTGCATTTACCCATCCAAAGTGCACACACACAGCAAGTGAACACACACAAACCATGAACACACACCCGGAGCAGTGGGCAGCCATTTATGCTGCGGCGCCCGGGGAGCAGTTGGGGTTCGGTGCCTTGCTCAAGGGCACCTCAGTCGTGGTATTGCACGTGGGAGAGAGTGCTGTACATTCACCCCCCCCACCTACAATCCCTGCCGGTCCATCTGTTTCAGGTAACACGAAAATGTTGTCGACTCTTATCTTTGTCCCCAAGAGTAAAAACAAAACTCTATTTGCATGTGGAATTAAAATTGCTAAAATTCTTCACTGGTCCATTTACTGAAAACATTTCAAAGACACCTACATCAGAGTACATAATCTTATGGTTTTGGACAATCAGTTAAGTGAAGTGACGTGTGGCCAAGTATGGTGACCCATACTCGGAATTAGTGCTCTGCATTTACCCATCCAAAGTGCACACACACAGCAAGTGAACACACACAAACCATGAACACACACCCGGAGCAGTGGGCAGCCATTTATGCTGCGGCGCCCGGGGAGCAGTTGGGGTTCGGTGCCTTGCTCAAGGGCACCTCAGTCGTGGTATTGCACGTGGGAGAGAGTGCTGTACATTCACTCCCCCCACCTACAATCCCTGCCGGTACGAGACTCGAACCCACACTCTTTGGGTTATGAGTCCGACTCTCTAACCATTAGGCCACGACTTCCCACTTAGTTCCCACTTAGTTAAGAGCTAATCTCATCTGTATGTGTTAGAGGTGAAGTGACATTTGGTTGAGTTATAGAGGCAGTCTTGTGGAATGTTTGCATATGATTAAATTAATCTGGGAGCACAGATTTCCTTTACAACTTCTCTGAAAAACTCCACCCAGTGCTGGGAGATATAAACACACACACACACACACACACACAACAACAACTGTCTCTAAACACAATCAAATACATTTGCATGCTGACTGCTATTAATGTTTGCATAAACAAATATGTTAGTGTTGTGATCCTACTGCTGAATAAGCTTTATTTAAAGCACCGTTTCTTCTCTGTGTGCACAAACCCCTCAAAGACATCAGGTAAGCTGATTATAATATAAAAGACAAAGCTAGAAGGAAAAAAAAGACAAACAGCATATGCGAGAGACAGAAAGAGTAGCGGACCTTAGTCAGGGTAAACAACATATTTCATCTGACATGAATTAAAACAAGGCTATGAAGGATCAAAGCTCAGTGTGTTCAACAGGTTGTACGGTCTTAAAGGGATGGTTCACCCAAAAATGAAAATTCTGTCATTAATTACTCACTCTCATGCTGTCCTAAACCCCTAAGTTTTTCGCTTATCTTCAGAACACAGATGAAGATATTTGTAATGAAATCTGAGTGGTTTCTGTCCCTCTACTGACAGCCTATGCAACTACCACTTTCAAGGCCTAGAAAGTAAGTCAAGTTTGAACCACTGGAGTCACATGGACTACTTCAGTGATGCATTCACTGAAGTAGTCCATGTGACTCCAGTGGTTCAATCTTAATTTTTATGAGGTGATGGGAATGCTTTTTGTGAAATGTTTTTTCTATACAAATGGAAGTCAACGCACATCAAAAGTGTTTGGTTACCAACATTCTTCAAAATGTCTTCTTTTGTGTTCCAGCAGAAAAAAGAAATTCATACAGATTAAGAAAGACATAAAAATGAGTAAATGATGACAGAATTTTCGTTTTTGCATGAACTAACCTTTAAGGTCAAAGGTTACTAATATCCACAAACAAGAGTTTTTGATGCACTGGTAATATTTTGGAAAGATAAAAAAGGGTAAACAACATTACAAATTGAATGAACTGTATGTTGACAGTGTGTGTCAAATAAAATATGGTGTTGACCCTGACTAATGTTTATAGAGAAGGATTCAAGTTTTCTATTCAATGGAATTTATGAATCACTAAGCCAGAGTGTGTCTGTGGGTGTGTGGAGGGGAGGGAAGTGAACTTTACCCTGTAAGGGTCTCATTAGTGTGTGTGTACAGGCATATAAAAACCTGTCAAACTTCTCTGACTCCCAATGTCAACCCCTAATGATCTGACACATGCAAACATTACCACACACACACACAAATTAGATGTATACATACACACACACACACACACACACGGACGTATACAACTTTACATAATAAATAAATATTATATAAAGTTGAGCCAAATTACAGCTTAATTTTTGTGTGCACGGTTGACATTTGGGCATGTCAGAGGACTCAAAATGCTTATTTGAGTAAACCATTAAAGTGAACTGAAGCCTGTGGCCTGCACACCAGAGCAGTGCATGCAATCTCTCAGACAGAGGCACACACTGCTAATGCATCAACAATGTCAGTTATTTCAGTGGGTGAGTGGCCTGCTCTCTTGACTCTCAGGTGTATTTGGCTTCCAGTATTCACATGGTTTTATAGCCCTTACATAATGCACATACACACACAAACGACAACATGACTGACTTTAACACCTCAAAGTCTGGGAATGCAGAGAGACAATGGACAGAGAGACAAAAAAGATTTTAGAGTGAAAATCTGCATAATCAAAGCTACCATTAATAAACCTGGGCTTTGTTTGACAGCATGTAAATTTTATGTGCCACCTTGTCAACATGCCGATTTTATGTCAAGACTTAACCTTTGGACTGAGCAGATTAGCAGGGCATGGACACATGTACATACAGGTAAGTAGGGATGTAACGATTAACCGCGAGCCGGTCGAAAATCGATTAAAATATGTGACGATTCAAATCGGTTGAGATGCCAAACAAATTGTGATACAATTGGAGTATTTGCTGTAAAGTTGCTTTGCAATGATTTGTATGGTGAAAAGCGCTGTACAAATAAGCTTGACTTGACTATTTAGCGCCCAAACTCTGGAATAACCTACCTAACATTGTTCGGGAGGCAGACACACTCTTGCAGTTTAAATCTAGATTAAAGACCCATCTCTTTAACCTGGCTTACACATAACACACTAATACTCTTCTAATATTCAAATC
>NW_015506511.1:72916-95923 GCF_001515645.1 Sinocyclocheilus grahami | reverse complement strand
AAAAACACCCCTTTCCCAGTTATTGAATAATTTTTAAATTCAATTTTTAAAAAAAAAAAAAAAATTGTGAGAAAATCGAACCGTGAAATCAAAATCGTGAATCGAATAGTGAGTTGAGTGAATCATTACATCCCTACAGGTAAGCAAGTGATAATGTAAAGCTAGTTGCTCATTATTGCTAAATAGACCCTGACGTGTAGAGCTGGATATCGAATTGCCTCGATACCATCGAGCATCTAAAAATGTCTTGTCGTTTGGTACCAAATTTCGACACCTAAGGGGTTAATCTTGTCAACGTCAGTGAGCCAATAAGCATGCAGCATGCTTTATGTGCCTAAATCAGTGATTGGCTCTGGGGAGGCATGAAGGAAAACAAACTATTTTGCACTGAAAACTATTTGAACTTTATTAAAACTATAAGCAGTTGGTTACATTTTGTTCCTTTGTGCAGTGGCTCAGAGTCTTTGAGTGTAAAAACCTCAACAAACTGAAAAAAACAAAACTTTTATGAGGTAAAGTGTAATGTACATTTTCTGAGGTAGTGTAATCTTGTTCAAATGGATTTCGTAAAATTGGTATCGAAAAAAAAAAGTGTATCGTTAAATAACCGGTATCGAAGCTAATGTATCGGTATCGAAAATATTTGAACAATATCCAGCCCTACTGACGTGAGGCAGATGGGTCATGCATTACCCTGAAGGGGTTTACTTTGCTATAATAAACATCTGTCTGTACATTATCCTGCTTATTACAAGGTTACTTTCCCAAATAAATAAATTTATATTATACACAGATTTGTGTAGAAACTATTTTATCATCTTATTTGTAGATAAGCTTTAGCTAATAATAATATTTGCAAATGTATATGACTTATATAATAGATATGACTGGCCTGTTCACACTGACATGAGTGAAAAGAAAAGAAATTAGAACACCTCTCCATAAAACAAGAAGAGGACACTGCATTAACAACATGCAAATGTGTGTGTCTGTACAGACACAATAACAATCGTTTATTAAAATAAATGGTTTAATCACACAGAATATTCACACCGAACATTTGAACAAGTCTTTATGGAGTACGTTTATGATACTTTCTTCATTCACAGTCTTCAGTCTGTTCAACAAAACATGAGTGTGAGAAAATGATGACAAGTTTAATATTAGAGCAAACTATCCCTTTAGCACATTTACCAAGAGAGATAAAAACATTTTTTTTTTAAACCGCTGGCAAAAAAAATAATAAAGGGGGGGAATGACAAAGAGTGGGAAGAAAATGCCAAAGAAATCCCAGGTTAAGGTAAGGAAGGAAGGAAGGAAGGAGGAAGAGAGAGATTTTCTAATAAACTATAAAAGGCTGATTTACAGCAACCTTTCATAAGAGCGAATGACTTGGTCTAAATTACACAGACACAAAAAGGTCTCCTTCCTGAATGAGAGGGTGAAACAGAAGGAGAGGAAGGGCTGGAGGGGCGAGCAGAGGTCAAACACACCCATATGTGAACTGTGGGTCATCGACTCTGACACGTTCTGTTTGAGTATGCAATACTGCCTCTGTTCTTCATGCCCGTCTTCGGCCTCTATGTTTTCTCCTTGCTGAAAGTGTGCAGAGGCTTGTTTTGCAGTGAGGTGAGACTCCATTAGCATTGTGGTAAGAGTCAACAAACGCAAGTACAGCTGCAGTGGGCCACCTGGATAAGTGTTCCCCTCTCAGCCCTTTCCAGGAAATGGTTCATAGACTGCTCTTATCCTGAATAATCAACACATGCAACCGAAAAGCTCCCGAATGCATGCATTTTCTTGTATTTGTGCTTGGCTGCTACTTGTTTCCTATATCCTTTCAAATCAGTTGTTTTCTGGCAGTAAACCAACACGACATGCTGACACATATAACATGGTATGAGGCCGGTCAAGTTTTGCATGCTGCAAACCACATCAACCCCTTACATTGTGCGTCTGTGTGCACCAAAGGCGTTTCTTCCCAAGAAAGCAGGGAGGCAGTGCCTTTACAACAATTTTCAGAAAAAAAAATTAACAGTCCAAAAAAACCTAAACAAATATTACGAAATATGAGATCAAAGCATGTTCTTCTAAAGCAATATTGCCCTTAAGTAACACTGGTCGATCAAGTTTCAGACAGAAACAAACAGGTCTTTTGCCTCCTTTGAGATCAGTGCATTCTCAATGAGGTCCAAAAATGTTCAGTGAATGTGAGGGGGGTCTCCATGCAGCTGTGATTGGCTGATTACCAATTACATTCACAACAGAACAACAAAACACCTAGAACTGGTGGAATCAAAAAACTTAATCACTTAAGGATCAGCCAGTGAGCCTTACTTTAAGCAACCCATTTACCAGACTTGATGTGCTCTATGTACAGTATTTGTGTTGATCAATGTTTATATGTAAATAAAAGCCTAAAATAAATCTGTTTATTATATATAGCGATCATGTGTCTTCAGAAAACTTGGACTAAATTGCTCTATTCATATGGATTACTTTTACAATGTCTTGTCCATGAACATTAATTTTAAGCCTTACAGTTTTAGTGGAATAGACTTTCAATGCAGGGACAGAAATCTCTTTTATTAAAAATATCTTTATTTGTGTTTCAGAGATTAAATGGATTTATGGAATTGGAAAACCTTGAGGGTAATCATAATCGAGGACAGAATTTACAGACAGAGTGTATGGATTTATTATATAATATGCTAATATACACTATAATAAATATACTAAAATATTACAGAATTAGTTATTTGTTTATACTGTCATATAAATGTTGTTCCGTATGCCTTTAATCTGGAAACCGTGTACAGTAAACATTAAAAAGAGATGGAACATCAATTTAAATTGGATTAAAATGCCAAACTCAGAAAGAAGACTTTGCCTCCACATTTCAGAAGACCACCACACGCCACTGGTGTGCATGTGTTCTGACAGGATGTGTGGGCTTTCGTGTGACAAACACTGGAAAGATGTGTGAGGAATGAAGAAATGAGAAGGGGTTTGTTTTAAAATTTCAATTTAGTTTTGTTATATTTCAAAAAGCCTAATAAAACGACACCTTTCCAGTTACTGTATAATGTCTTAAATCTAATTTTGTAAAAAAAAAATAAATTGTGAGAAAATCGAACCGTGAAATCAAAATCGTGAATCGAATAGTGAGTTGAGTGAATCATTACATCCCTACAGGTAAGCAAGTGATAATGTAAAGCTAGTTGCTCATTATTGCTAAATAGACCCTGACGTGTAGAGCTGGATATCGAATTGCCTCGATACCATCGAGCATCTAAAAATGTCTTGTCGTTTGGTACCAAATTTCGACACCTAAGGGGTTAATCTTGTCAACGTCAGTGAGCCAATAAGCATGCAGCATGCTTTATGTGCCTAAATCAGTGATTGCCTCTGGGGAGGCATGAAGGAAAACAAACTATTTTGCACTGAAAACTATTTGAACTTTATTAAAACTATAAGCAGTTGGTTACATTTTGTTCCTTTGTGCAGTGGCTCAGAGTCTTTGAGTGTAAAAACCTCAACAAACTGAAAAAAACAAAACTTTTCTGAGGTAGTGTAATCTTGTTCAAATGGATTTCGTAAAATTGGTATCGAAATTGGATTAAAATGCCAAACTCAGAAAGAAGACTTTGCCTCCACATTTCAGAAGACCACCACACGCCACTGGTGTGCATGTGTTCTGACAGGATGTGTGGGCTTTCGTGTGACAAACACTGGAAAGATGTGTGAGGAATGAAGAAATGAGAAGGGGAGGAGAATGTGATCTGTTTGGTGGGAGGAAAAGCAAAAAAAAAAAATGAAATGAAAAACATAAGGAGGAAATGAATGAGGGATAAAACTGAACTTACATGTGACACTTGCATGTGAAAGCAGACTAGCATGCATAGTCGAAAAGTGTTACACTTGTAAGCATACTAAACTGGTATGTGCTTACAAGTGTAAAATCAGTATGATGCTAGAGTGTTGTGGCTGGTTATGTATGATTCTACATCGCCTCCAGAAGCCTGTGGTCGGTAAGTGAGCGGCACCTCATGGTACCATCACAGAGAGACAATAAGATCACTTTCCAGAACATTTTCATTCACTGTTCCTGGCTGGTGGAATGATCTTTCTAATCCTATCCAGACAGCTGAATCCCTGACAATATTCAAGAAACAACTGAAATCTCTTCCACGAGCACCTAACTGAATCTGTTGAAAAAGAAACACACACACACTTCCTTTTCTATTCTTTCTTCTAGCCTGTAGTGTAGGACTATGTTTGAAACTTTGCATTGCTAGCACTTCTTGTGTCAATACCTCCTTATGATAAATCACTTGTTGTATTCCTCATTTCTAAGTTAATTTGGATAAGAGTCTGCTAAAGGAATAAATATTAGTGTAAATCCTGTGGTGTTCTAGTTGGTTGCTTACTAGCTCAAGTAAAAGCAGACAAAAAAATGGAACACAGAGTTGCACACGTTCTTCAACACCTGTGTGTTTACTAAATGTTTTGTCAAAATATGCCTTCGGCTAAAAGATGTAAAATTACCAGCATTGCTTAACTTGTTTAGATTCATTCTGTATATATCCAGAACATTTACAATATATGTAATAATATTTCCAGAAAATGTGATTCTTTCACAGCTTGATCATGAGTCTCTCTACACAAAAACACACAGCCTCAATATAGGATATTTAGGGAACCATCAAAACGTAAACAACATTAATATTATAATATGTGGAGCAATTCCCTTCACGGGATGTGCCAAGCTCTTGTGTACACATGCGCACCAGACATGACTAAACATGCACAACTCCCTTCTTCCTCAAAGTCAAATAGTCTCTTAAACACACATACACACACAAAACACACAGCTTGTGCCACACTTGATATAGTCAAAACCATAATATTTAACTTGTGGGCTTAACAGTGTGAGATTTCCAGATTTACCACATCACATACAAACACGCATATGTTACGCGCCTGCTACACAGAGCAAAGCGAAAAACAAAAACGATAAAGGGGTGGGAAGACATAAGTGGAAAGAGACTGACAAGTGAGGAGACAGCAAGTGGGCCATCAGGAACAGAAGTAGACTCGTGTTTGTCAGTTGTTCTTTCTTTTTCCTGTGATTTACTCCTCTCTGCCTATATGGTCTCTAATTTCTCTGTGGCTCAGCGTGCCTGGCGTCACTTCTCAGTATTTTCCTCCATGTTATCTCCTTGTTTGGCCTCTGTGTATGAAACCTCTCTCCGCTCACACACAGTTAGCACCGACCGCGAGAGACTGTTTAGTGCTGCATCACATGTCTCCGATGAGAAGAAGAGGTGGCTGATTCTGGTGGTTAGGCTACTATATGATGATTGAAATCGCGAAATAGCCTCAAATGAATAGTAAGTAAACTGCAGAAAGTTATATTTTCTAATGCACGCACGAATTGCATGTATTCTGACAGCACTGCACGAGCTCGCGGCCCCAGGGTTCAAAGTCCAAAGCGCGAGGAAAATCTGCACTAAAACTGTTACTCGTCAGTTGCTCGGTAACATTTTTGTGAATTTTTTTAAAGGCATGTGACAATGTGATACGTGCGACAAACATGTTCCCAAATTCGTAATGAGAATCATTTATAAATCTTTTATTTAAATTTGATATAAATCTTTTATCATTTGTGCTGTTGTCAACAAAAAGAAGCACTGAGATCTTCCTGTGGGTTTCTGCCAAAATAAAAGCTGAGAAAAAGCAACAACTCCATCAACATTCATAAATGATAGTATTGTAATTTTACTGTTGTTCTGTAAAATAAAATAGACAATAATAATGATAATAATTATCTGTAATAATCTGTAATATATTCTAATGCTTTAAAATAATTATCTTCTGCTCAGCAAGGCTGCCTTTATTTGTACAGTAAAAAATACATGCCTTATTCAAGTCTCAAAAATAGCTTATTAATAATTTTACTTATTAATTTTAAGTTAAATTGTTGGTATAGGCTAATGTCTATAGAATGTTAAGAATGTTCTAACAGAATGTTAAAAAAAATTTCAGTGTTAAGTAAATATTTTTAAATTGTTGTTTTGTAGTAGATTTTATTTTGAAAAGCAGGACAACACAGTAAAAAGCACATTTTGGCAATTTCATTTATGCAATGGTGAAAAAAAAGACAAAATAGACCTAAATGGGGGGAAATTGTGAAAAACCGTGTTCGGTATTCGGCCTTCGGCCCAGTGTTTCATTTTGTTCGGCTTCGGCCAAGAATTTTCATTTCGGTGCATCCCTAGTTCCTGTGAATCCTCTGTCAGATTGGTTTGTCTAAACAGAGGGTATTGTTCATTCCAAACGGTCCTTACTGGGTTTGGACATTTATATTCCTGTTCGAAAATGCAAGACAGCTACATCTCTCTCTCTCGCTCGCTCACTCACTCACACACTCACTCACACACAGAGAAGGATTAATCGCTGTTTCTTATGGATGGCTGTGTCTACCTCCTCACAGCTCCAAAATATTCCTATAACTACAGCCCTCATTGCTCACTTTCACACCAGACACCTGTCAAGCGGAAGAGTGAAGACAAATTTGCAAGTCAAAGTTCACAGCTAGCTGAAGTGCTCAGGGGCATCAGTACAACAACACTAACATCACTGAACTACATGCAAGTCCAGTGCTAGCCCAGTGTGTTGTGATTGGCTAAACCGCCTCTAGTGCGCGTCTAAGCGCCCCGCCCCTCACCTCAGCGGCATGTGCTCCGGTTGTATTGTAAACAACGGCATCGTTAATATCGCTTATCAGTTTGAGCCCGATTGAGAAGCAGAGGATATTATTGAAGAGGATCATGCAGAACCTGTGCAAGCACAGCTTTTAATGGTAGGCCTATGTTTTTTGTTTGTTGTTGTCTCATACTTTTAGATACACTTTTGTAAATGCTACTGCTTATGTTAGCTTTTAATATACGGTTTTATGCTGATTAAAGCTTTAATACAGTACAGCAACATTTTGAAACTTGTGAATCCATTAGAATCGTTAGAAGACAGAATTGCGATTCATACCTGAACAGATTTTTACGTGCACCCCTAGTTTTCTCTTCCTCTTCTCTAAAGCAGTGCAGCATGGCATCGCCCCCTTTGCTGTCTTTCCCCGGGGGTGGGTTTATCTGGGTTTGTTATGTCACGAACCCGGGAAGTAACTTGTTGTAGTCCCTACCAGCCGTTTTTGTAGGCATTAAACTGCCAGAATTTTAAAAGACGATATCTCCGTTTGCATTGAACTTTCAGCTTCGTAACTTTGCAGATATTGTTTATGCTCAAACAGAAACATTACACACTAACTAACGTTAAAAAAGTGAAATCGCAATCAACCACCCCTTTAAAATAAATAAAAGTTACTCACTGGCCATGTGCACAATGCAAAGTTTTAGGAGTGAACAATTAATTTAAACAGAGAATGTTTAAGAGAAAGACAGTTCAATTGTATACTTACTACTGTTCAAAGGTTTGGGGCTGGCAAGATTTCTTTTTTTAATGTTTAAAAAAAGCCTCTTATGCTCACCAAGGCTACATGTAGGTATTTGATTAAAAATACTGTAAAATAACAATTTATAATTTTTTCCTATTTTGCTTATACACTAATTTAGTATATTTTAAAATGAAATGTATTCCTGTGAGTTTTCACCAGCCATTATTGCAGTCTTTAGTTTCATCATTTTAATATGCCAATTTGGTGCTCAAGAAGCATTTTTTTATTAACAATATTATCAAATATTTTATTATCAATATTGAAAACAGCTGTAGAAACCATGATAAATTTTTTCAGAGGTTTTTGAGAAATATAAAGTTTAACAGAATATTTTGAAATAGAAATACTCAGTAAGATTATAAATGTCTACTATCACTTAAGATCAATTTAATGCACCCTTGCTGAATAAAAGTATTAAGTAAAAAAAAAAAAGTGAAACCAACTTTTGAAAGATAGTGAACATGAATGGGAAAAATCCTAAAACTAAATATGGCTGTAATTAAAAGAGCCAATCATCGCTCAGTATTGCAGTTATAGGAAGTTGCATTTTAAAAATGCCAAATCACCTGTTTGTTTACGATATAACGTACATATCCATTAAACAGATCAACTGGAGAGACTGGAGCTGCACGACTAAAAACAGCTCCCAGTGACATTACAAATATAGTCAGTGAAGAAATTGATGTCTGTCATTTACAGGGACTTTGATTTAAATGTGTTGCTTTTAAACAACGTTCTAAGTGTTTAATGCTTTTAATTAAATTATTGCATTAAAGGATAAGTTCACTTCCAGAATGAACATAATGTCATCATTTACTCACCCTCAACTTATTCCAAACCTGTATGAGTTTCTTTCTTCTGTTGAACAGAAAAGATGATATTTTGAAAAATATATCCGAACAGTTGATGGGCACCATTGACTTCCATAGTATTTTTTTTCCTACTATGGAAGTCAATAGTGCCCATCAACATTTTTCAAAATATCTTTTGTGTTCAACAGAAGAAAGAAACTCATACTGGTTTGGAACAAGTGGAGGGTGAGTAAATGATGTCAGGATTTTCAGTCTGGAAGTGAACTACTCCTTTAAGTTACTCAGTTGGGTGCTATAATCAGCATGCAGATTTAATGAAAATTCAGTTGTCACCACCTACATTTTTTCAGGAGTGTATTTAGTGGCAGAATGCGACACAATGTAAAGTTGTCACAATTAACCGAACTCTGAGTGTACAGAGTGAGGTCGATCAGTCAGCAGAGGAGTGACAACTGTATTTAGAGCAGTGCGAGTGTGCATCATGTAGCCAGAGAGGCAGCAGTCTTGATGGAGGGGATTACGTTTAGCTGCAGTCCATTCTATGATCACTTGGGATCCTCTCCAAGTCTGCTTTCAATCCCAGACTATACGAGTTTTGGGAAATGGTTCATTGAATGTTTAAAGGTGCACTAGAGCATTACATCTTACTGTCTGACTCACACCGGTTCATTCTGAGAATTAGATCATGTATTATAGATCGTTAGATCACGTCAGTAGCCACAATGTTTGACTACAGTTTCCTTCAGAGAGAAGGAGAGATTAACAGCACACAAACAGGAGGGTGGTAAAGAGGCAGAGATCAACAGAAAGACACTGTTGCATCAACCTCTTCCTCATTGAAGTCTGAAATTCAGCACCATGCAACCGAGTCTTGTGCCGTTTCATTTCCTCAGTGCAAATCATCAGTGACACAACTGCACTGTCACAGCATTAGAAGCATTCAGGGCATAAAAGGGACTCAAACACACTGCAGACTGTTACTTCACAAAACAAAAAAGCCATCATGCCCCAACATGACATAATTACGTATTGTGAGTTTGCTAGCACAGCTTAACAGCTTTTATCCATGTCTGTGTGATCAAACAAAATGCATGACATCAGAAACGCTGTGACTTACGCTGTGACTTAGAGCTACAACATAACACTGTCTTACATAACTTAACAGCATTCACCTGTTATCTTTGAAAACCATTATAAATCCACATATCGCCAATAATATGATAGCATTACAGTATCAACTGAGGGTGCTCTTGCTTCAAGGTGCTTATATTTAAAATTGACTTTGTTTTTTTTACAAAAAAAATATTTGTGATCAAACAGTAATTGGCAGACCCCCTGCAGTACCACTGTGGACTCCTGATTGAAGACCCTTGGCCTAGACAATAGAATAGAACTGCCTTTCTGGCAGCTATGACTATAGTAGTTATGACCTCAGTTAAGGATAAAATAAGACCCCATTATAGTTAAATACAGCTAGTTATTTATTCATGGATGCCTCTAAAGACATAGACTCATCTGCCAATGGATGCACGAACAATCTGGATGCACACACTCTCCAAATGAAATGCTGTTTTCGCTGTACAACGGTCAGAACAGTTCTATAATATTGAAGATTTACGACAGCCTCTCTCTCTTTCATACACACACACCTGGAGCAAGTCTAAATAGAGCTAACCCAGTACAAACCACTCAGCATTTACGGGCTGCTTAAGTTAATTATTAATGACTTTTAAGACATGAAGTGCATCAAGTTGTACAGGCCACTTTCTCCTTACTCAACGCTGCTCTTATCAAAAGGTGTTGGCACTTTGAGCTCCAGTTAAGAGCAGTGGGGATCAGCTAAAGCAGCGCTCAGTGATTTGATCAAATAACAGAAAAGAGGTGAAGATTTTCTCCCCCCTAATCCTCCAACATAATTACAACTGTAATGGCTATCCAATGCAAGATTTGAAACATGATCCGTACAGACACACACAGGCCCTTGTTGCCAGGAGAACAACTACACGGAAGAATTCAGAGTGATTTCTTGTAAACATATGGGTTTATGTTGGCATTAACCCATTAGAAGAAATTCTCAAGGGGGATTTTTTTTCTGTTTCCAGTGAATGAAATAACATTCTTGAACCTTTAATGAAAATACTGCTTTCCTCAAGTGACATTTTACGGAGTGGGTTACAATAAATAGGATACATATGAAGAAAAAAATATTTTAATAAGAAAACAATTTATCTTGTTCCAGTTTATTATTAACTTATTAATTTATTCTAATTGCCTTCATATGAGCAGTACCTCAAACTTTCCCGAAAAGGGACATCTTGATCTCTATCAGTGTGAGGCGGATTTAATCATCTGGATACGTTCTGGAAGTCTACATTCATGTAACATACCTAAATCAATATGTTATTTGTTATATTTTCATCTATAGCTACTACAAATTAATTTTATGGATGTCTTATTTATATACAGTACTTTCATTTGACTGATTGAATGTACCTGTTGGTTCGGGTTTTTAAAAGTGTGGTATGTTCAATATTATTTATATTTCTACAACCTGATATCAAGTTAATCTCCTAATATCGCTTACCTAACCCTTAACAATCTCCTAACATTAACATAATATTGTGAGGATGCTTTTGAACTTCTGTTCTTCCTTCAATGTGAAAAAGTTTTAAAGACCCAAACAATACCACGGTCTCCTGACTAATGGCACTGAGGATGGGGTTTGATAAGCATGGATCAGAAAATTGTCCTCAGTCACAGTGTTTCTTGTCAGACACTAAACTGATCAACAAATCAGTCGAGAAACTACTCAGCTCCATATCATGAATTTCATGACCTAACACATTCAGCACACTAAGAAAGATTGTTTTGATTTTTTGTTTGTTTGTTTTCTCAGTAGATAAGAATATTTATATTGTAAACACAAACACTTAAAAGCCTTTCGAACATCAAGGTATGAAGAAAAAAACAGCAAACAGAACACAAGTTGAGTGTTATGAATATGAGACCCAAAACACAAGAACTCGAGATCTACTAGAAGAGTGTTGAACTCCAGATCCTGGGTGTCAGATGTTCCCCTTTAAATTACTTCAACATGTAACACTAGTCGACTATCACGCTACATAAAATCACAGACATGCACAGGGACGATATCTTACCTCGTCCCATTTGATAAACTTGCTCCCCCGTTTGAGCACCTCATGGACAGACACCGGTTTGAGCTGCAACGCGTGTACTCCCGGTTTCGCCCCAGCCATGACTGCTGAGTCGGCGGGTGGCGACGCCTCTGCTTCTCGGTTTGAAGTTTCTGACCTTCAGTGGACAGAACCAGAGCCCGAGCGAATGCCTCGAGTCCGGCTGGCTCAACGCACGCGGGCAGTTTATGACTTCAGCGATTGTTTATTCATCTAAGCGCTTATCACTGCAAGGACTTGAATTGATATTTCCCTTCCTGTCCGTCCATCCGCTCGGTAATGATGAGTTCCCAGTTCAGGTGAAACTTTAACTTGACTTTGGTCCCCGCTGGAATTTGCTCTTCTTTTCCTTCATGTTTTCAACGACGAACTAAATTGGAGCGCGAGAAGGACAAGAGAGAGAGAGAGAGAGACGGGGGGTGGGGTGAGGGTAAGGAAGTGAAGGAAGAAAAAGCGAACAGACGAGGGAGTGTTTTTCTTTTCTTTTTTCTTTCCGTTGTCATTCCAGTATTTAGAAGCATGTGCTGCTGGCAGGATGTATCTAACATGAGGAATCATAGTTTTCGCTTTTCTCTGGTACAGATTTCCCCCCTTTTTATGCTCGTTTTTCCTCTTTCCAAGAAAGAATGTTAAACACGAATCGCGCAGTGAGCCAAAGAATTTGACTTCTTATGAAAAACCCAAACAAAGCCCATTAACTACATGGATATAGGCCTATCCTAGTCATTCAAAAATGAGCAGAAATTATCATTTATCTTTCTTTTATAAATTAAATATATTCCAACCTCTCATTGCTCAAATTCCCACGTCTTAATTTATGAATTCGGATATTTAGGATATTTCACTGTTTGAAGGCTTGCCTGTGTTCACGGTGAGGAACATTTTTGGCCAGAGATCCTGCTTTCACCCACAGCTGTTCTAGTTTGTCTGCAGCATTCATAAAACAGTAGGTGAAACTACATGTCTTACTATTTCCAGCAAGGTTCAGAGATGCACATTATCCAGTGGACGTTACAGGAGAGGTGTGAATGGCTGATGATGGTAGGTCATTGACAGCATGACAAATGTAATACATCCAGATTACATTCACACCACCCACATTCATACCATATAGAACAAACTTTTTTAAAGATCTTAAGTTCAAATGAAGTGTATGTGTTTTCGAAACAGCCATGTGTTTTCTCTGGCTTCGGTTTAATTCGGTTTCTCACAGGAAATGGAAAAGCCGGAGTCTGTGCATTGCTCAGTCACATGTAAAGCTTGATGTTTTGGGCTGCTTTGGGATGTTTTCGAAATCAGGTGGACTATATTAGAGGAGTATTGTCGGGACCCTTGAATGCGGGTATAGGGGTGATTTCGGATACAGCCTGGACTTTTGTGACACTTTTCATTTTACTTTTTGAACTGTATAAATAATCCAAATAAAAGGGAGTGCATGTAGCCTAAATAAAAATATTATGTGATTCTGCTTAAATTTTGTCCATACTTACGGTTTGATCTAAGCTCTCAATTGAGTTATAAACAAACTTACTGTCTAACCACAGTAAAGTTAAAATATTGTGATAATTAAATTAGTCAGGTGGATGTTTGAAACACAGCCTATGAACCAGTCTTCAGGTAGGCTTCTTTTTTCAGGTTCCAGCTTGTCAGCACCTATTAATACTGCCCCCCTATACCTCCTCCACATTCCTGAACAGGTGTCCTCTTCCCAAGATGAAAATATACAGTAATTCTCCGGGGAGAGCCAGAAAACAGAAAGACAGTCAAACAGTGACCCTTCTCAACATTTGTTACTTTTTGGGACACTCACCACACACAGAGAGACACATATTTTCAATGCCAAGCCCAGTTGGGCCTCTCATTCTGTGCTCTGAATGGGTCTTACAACCTTGGCTGTGAAGAATGTGATTTGTGGACTCAAGAGGGCATGCAGCTTTGGTAAAGCTGGAACAGAACGTTTGATGCAGAATAATAACCACTGCAGTGAGAGGGAAAGATGGGAAAATAAGGTCATGAGAGGAGAGATAACTGAAACTTTGATAAGTGAGTGGCCCAGTCACTCTAATCAGAGACTATTTCTGACCAAAAGCCAAGCACTCACAAAGACATGCTGTATTTTAGCCTAGAGACACAAGTTAACAAACACACACACAGACAGAGAGACAGACAGACAGACAGACAGACACAGCCTGATCCAGAACATATTTGATTTAAAAAATGTGCCATTTGCAGATGTCACCTGAACTTTCAACAAAGTTTCTTCTCTATTATTTGTTCTGTTTTACCTAATGAGAAATCCCTGACATGGTCTGTGGCAGCAAAGGCTGATCACATTACTTTTTAGATAGCAGAAATGTGTGCCAAAAGCTCTGAAACCTCCTCAAAAGCGTCTTTGTTAAAATCAGGCAGGACTGACTCAATCAGTCCACTGTTGCCATCTATTGGTATCTCATATACATTGAACATGGAATGATAATTACCAACCATGCAAGGGAACACATTTGGAAAACTATATAGCAGCATGCAATTGATATTATATTTTTTTAGACTGCCAACAAACATGTTATAAATGGTCAGAAATCAAGTTTCAATTGCCTAGAGTTTTCAATCAGGGGGCCTCAGCAAATTTTCTATTTTTTTATCTTTAATCCTTATCCCTGCATTTTTACACAAATGCTTAACACAACAGCTGTGTTATAAATGCATTGGTTTCCTCATTATTCCTTCAGTTTCTCTCAATGGCCACAGCTGTGGTCTAATCAAACATATCTCTCATCAAAATGGCGCTTTTGTTTCCTCTCCCCACCCACTGCAGGCATCCTCACTCGCTCTGTTCCTCTCCAGATCCCTATCTCACTGGCTTTCTGTTGTTATACCCTTAATAGGTCGTTTTCAGTTTGCCTAACACTGTTTGCCAATTCTCTTTATAGCTATTGTTTGTTGTGATGCCATCTTCCACTTCAGCCAGGTGGCAGCAGTAACACCACTGAGATTAATGTCTTGGTTGTTAATTCACACCAAGTTTATGTACTGTCTTTCTCTGTGCTGGTTGCGTAATTTGATACGTATTGGTCAGAATTTATTTTGAGATAGTCATTTGATACTGGGTCAGTCATAAAGACCATGAATCATGTTGTGATTTCAGAGAAATGCTTTTAAGGAGGGGTTTGACAAGCGGAGACCCAGCAAACTACATTGTTTATTTCCATGAATTATGTTTTGAGAATGTGTTCTGTAAATATGCACAGGTCTGTGTCAAATGAAAGGTAATCCAGACTCCTGACGGAAACACGGATATTGCACATGCGTTCATTTCAGCCTTGTACTGCTGCCATTTTTGATTACTCAGGACTCGATGTGCCTGAACTCTCACCTTGAGCTTTTGCCTGGGTGACTGGTTGCAGAAATCGAGGAAGACAAAAGCAAAGGCTTATTTTGAGTGATTTTAACTCCCTCCTGTTCATCCAAGCTCACACAATAATTTCACCTTTTATAATAAAACTATTCATCTTACACAACACATCACAACACATGAGTAAAGTGACAAGTGTTTTATTTCATAAGGTGAATCTGACATGATTTATTGTGTTTTTAGCTGTTTAAGTATTAACCCTTCTTAGGAGATTAATACAAGTTCACAGAAGAATCAAGTCACAAATGCAGCACATGCAGCTTTACCTAATCGTCACACACTTACTGTATGGATCATAAAACGCAGAGACCATAGCAGGGTTGCAAGAGTACACGTACAAACCTGCTCTATATTTATTACCATGTGATAACTTACAATTCAGCAAATCAATAATCAGTAATAATGTCTTAAAGTATTGCATGTTCAAATATTTGTACACAAGTCTGTGTATGAATGCATGTGAGAAAAACTGTGTCACAGCATGCAGTGGGTTTACTGGACTGTAAGATCCAGACACAGTATTTTGAATAATTCATTGTCTTCATGCCACTTGTAAAACATCATAGTAGAGGTATACGAATATTATGTGGCCTCTATAATCAGCCTACAGCATTCTAACAACATTCTACTTTTTATTATTTTGTTTTTGTTTGTTTATTTCATATTTTAATAATTGATGGAAGACGTATCTCTTAAAGCTGCTCTCAGTAAGTTTTGACTTCATTTGAAATGTCAAACTGGCATACTACTCTAATTCTGTCATAAGACATACATTTTAAGAGTTCAAACTGAACTGTATGTATTTAGCTGACTTTTTTGTCCCAACAGTACCAGTGGATTTGAACTAGATGCATTAAGTTTGTTTAAATGCTGCTTCTTCAATGAAGCAGTTTGTTTATCTTTTGTTGCTTTTTTGTTTATGTTTTCTCTATTTCATACCACACATTCACTTATGGGGCATTTTTAGATTAATTCACAATAAATTGTTGTAGCCTACCGTTCATTGGCGGTTCATTATTAGTAACTCAGTCAACTGTTTGAGAAGGCTAGTCATGTGATGTCAATTTGTCAGCGCCCATGAGGGGGCGGGTCGCTCCACACAGAATAAAAGCTTTTTCTAGAAGACTGGTTTGTCTGGAGGTCACAGACAAAAACGATAATTATTAGCGTCCACACCAACAGACGATAACGTTCTGTGTATTATGAACGTGCTACAGATAGCCTATATGTCTTCTGCCGCTTTAAATGCTCGAGCAGTCGAGCTCTTTAAAGCTGGGTGAATCTCGGTTGTCTTTTAATGTTTTTATTACTGGTCACCTAGAAATAAAAATCGTGTTATATCAACACAATATTTCTTTAAGTGTAAAACTTTTTAATTAAATTTTTTTTCTGTGTAGGCTATACCTTTAAATGTGTGTTTTACCTTTAACAAATGAAAAGTGCTGGGTTGGCTACAGATCAAAACGGGCTTGGCAGTATGAAAAAAACTTCATACACTTTAGTTTCCTGATCAATAAAATAATAACATCTACTGATGAGTACACACAACATCTAGCAGACAGTTTTAACAGTGCAAAAGCGTCACATGTAGATGGCACTATCAAAGAAAAGTGTTTGTATTCCTCACTTAATTTAGCAACTCACTTGAAATAACAGGATTATCTGGTTGTGTTTAGCCTGAAGTGAGGGTTGGTGAACTTATTAGTCAGCGTTAGAGACGGGAGGGAAAGGGAGAGAGAGAGAGAGAGAGAGAGAGAGAGAGAGAGAGAGGACAGCCGTGGCTCAGAGGGGGTTACATACACATCACTCGGGTGAAGGAAGCAGAGTAGGAAGAGAGAGAGGAGGGGAACACTGCACTGTTTGTTTTTATTGCTTTGTATTAGAGGAGGAAAAGTCTGCCTTTCTCTTTAAATGACCGGATAAATCATCGCAAACGGCTTCCATCTTTATTTGAAGGAAAACGGTGTTAGCCACGAGTTAGACGCTGGAGTTTGAAGTGATTTGAGCGTTTGTGACTAAAGCAAAGGGAGACACGGTTTGCAGTCCTGGAAGTGCTTATAGCGACTTGATAGACTGTGACAAGACCAAGCGAAACAAACAAGCAAATATAGAAGTAACTTTATATGACTTTGAGAGAGAGAGAGGGAGAGAGAGAGAGAGAGAGAGAGAGAGAGAGGGGACAGCCGTGGCTCAGAGGGGGTTACATACACATCACTCGGGTGAAGGAAGCAGAGTAGGAAGAGAGAGAGGAGGGGAAAGGAAGGACAAAAAAAGAGAAGGGGAACACTGCACTGTTTGTTTTTATTGCTTTGTATTAGAGGAGGAAAAGTCTGCCTTTCTCTTTAAATGACCGGATAAATCATCGCAAACGGCTTCCATCTTTATTTGAAGGAAAACGGTGTTAGGCACGAGTTAGACGCTGGAGTTTGAAGTGATTTGAGCGTTTGTGACTAAAGCAAAGGGAGACACGGTTTGCAGTCCTGGAAGTGCTTATAGCGACTTGATAGACTGTGACAAGACCAAGCGAAACAAACAAGCAAATATAGAAGTAACTTTATATGACTTTAGAAATATTACTAAGTAGTTGCCAAATGCCATTGAGTTCTGCGAGAAGGAATAAATAACAGCTCTATTAGTGGCCTTTTAAATCACTGCTCAACAAAACACAGGCAAGAAAACCTGATCCACAGTTTCAGCCGGTTATTCACAGCATATTTGCGAACTATGGCGGCGGTAACAAGTCCAGAAGCGAGCCAACAAGCTCGCGTTTACTTCCAGACGCCCCCCGGTTCAACCGAAGAAGCCGAGACCCCGGTCCGCAAGCAAGGACGGGTCACAGTGAAATACGACCGGAAAGAACTGAGAAAGAGACTTAATTTGGAAGAGTGGATTATTGACCAGCTAACGGATCTCTACGACTGTGAGGTGAGACTCGCTTGTGAAAGCTTTACTAGGCTACATCAAACTATGCTGGTCGAGATATGAATCGTTTAGAACCATTAACCTGTATATTGGAGTAATATACTAAACAAAAGCCGTGTTAAAGTCATCAGCAGGTCAAGAACCTATGGTATATTCATAGATAAGTGCGCTTTGCAATTTCAGTGCTTAAGTTATTTTACGCAGCCACCGTAACATCATATTACGAGCCAATGGGCAGAATGTGTGTTACTAAGTAGTTGCCAAATGCCATTGAGTTCTGCGAGAAGGAATAAATAACAGCTCTATTAGTGGCCTTTTAAATCACTGCTCAACAAAACACAGGCAAGAAAACCTGATCCACAGTTTCAGCCGGTTATTCACAGCATATTTGCGAACTATGGCGGCGGTAACAAGTCCAGAAGCGAGCCAACAAGCTCGCGTTTACTTCCAGACGCCCCCCGGTTCAACCGAAGAAGCCGAGACCCCGGTCCGCAAGCAAGGACGGGTCACAGTGAAATACGACCGGAAAGAACTGAGAAAGAGACTTAATTTGGAAGAGTGGATTATTGACCAGCTAACGGATCTCTACGACTGTGAGGTAAGACTCGCTTGTGAAAGCTTTACTAGGCTACATCAAACTATGCTGGTCGAGATATGAATCGTTTAGAACCATTAACCTGTATATTGGAGTAATATACTAAACAAAAGCCGTGATAAAGTCATCAGCAGGTCAAGAACCTATGGTATATTCATAGATAAGTGCGCTTTGCAATTTCAGTGCTTAAGTTATCTTACGCAGCCACCGTAACATCATATTACGAGCCAATGGGCAGAATGTGTGTGTGTGTGTGTGTTTAAGCGTCAATCTGCTGTTGACCCACATTCTATTCCCAGAGACTTTAAGCGCTAAAGGCAGAGCGCATTAGTTATTATTACGTTAACTGTATTTCAACTTAAGTTACCTGCGCGAGTGCGCGTTATCCCGTAACTAGCGGTGACGTCACAAACACGTATGCCGCGATCGAAAATGTTGGTGAGGCGATGAACCTGATGAAACGATAAATAATATGTATTATATTATTTAAAAAAAATAATATTTTATATGGCGCTCAATTTAAATTATAAAGCCTCTAAAATCTGAAAAAAGTCAAACTGACCGTTATACCGTCTCTGAAGGGAAATTGTAGAACTGTAACAAACGTGATGAACGTGGCTTACTCCGCGTGTCTCTCTAGTACAAGTAAATAATGGCGATTTTTGATTCATTAGAGATTCGATTGGTTTCCGTTCACTACATGAACCCTTTCTGTGAGCTGCATCGTTACACCAGCAGGTGGCGAGAATTGTGTCCACGCGTCCAGAAATATGAATACTTCCTACATATAACATGCAAACATGACCTGTGAGGTAGGCTACTAACAACCACCAAAATAATTCACTCAGTTGTTTTGATTAAAAAGTACAATTTAACCATGATGAACCACTGTCCAGGTAGACCTTACACTGACACGGTTTTGCCATACTTTCCAAGTTGATGGCTGCTATGGCCTTGTGAGACTGCTGATTTTTGATACTGACTCTTTTTCGGTGTAAGTAAAAGGACAAATTGATCTGAAGAGTATTTAAAAAAAAATACTTGTTTGTGAAGGCTTCATTTATATGAAGTCTAAGATAAGTGAAGATATTAATCATAAACCTCAGGAGGAAACCTCCAGCACTTTGAAAAAAAAGAAAAAGAGATGAGCATGTGGTTTGGCATACTCATGTCTCTCGTACCCTCCCCCAGTCAATAAACCACACAATGTACCTGCTTGCTTCCTCACATTATCCAAACCCATGTCAACATGTTAAATCCGCTTGGCCAACTTTCCTAGCTTTTTAGTAAACGATAATGCATGACATGGCAGTCCCTTGAGAGTCTTAATCCTTTTCATTTAAAACTACTTAAATTGTCAGAAGCAAGATACCAATTTTGGCGTGGAAGGAGCTGGCGTGGCATACTGCCATAGGGAGAAGCAATCAAGTCATTATAATCTCATTTTCTACACTGCAAGTGTTTGGTTTCCCTAGATATGGAGTGTATAGTATTTTAAAAGACTAGACAGAAATGCTTCAGTATCAGTGTTACAGATGTGGCTTGGCGTAAGGAAAATTGCTGCGGATAATAAAAGGGAGGAGAAAACAAAAATACTGACTGGGAGGGAAGATAATTTTTTTTAAGCTCAGCGAGTGTGTTTTCAGGGCATGATTCACTGAGACATCCTCATTTAATGATGTAAAGTCATTTTGAAATTGAGAACTAATGGCAGTATTAAATTAAGTAAAAAAAAAAAAAAAAGAGGATGCAAAAATCAAGGGAGAAGTAAACAGACAATCATTGATTGAGACTAACAGACGGTCTTGTGAAAGAGTTGGAGGGAGGGAGGTATAGAGAGGTACGAGCCAATGGGCAGAATGTGTGTGTGTGTGTGTGTTTAAGCGTCAATCTGCTGTTGACCCACATTCTATTCCCAGAGACTTTAAGCGCTAAAGGCAGAGCGCATTAGTTATTATTACGTTAACTGTATTTCAACTTAAGTTACCTGCGCGAGTGCGCGTTATCCCGTAACTAGCGGTGACGTCACAAACACGTATGCCGCGATCGAAAATGTTGGTGAGGCGATGAACCTGATGAAACGATAAATAATATGTATTATATTATTTAAAAAAAATAATATTTTATATGGCGCTCAATTTAAATTATAAAGCCTCTAAAATCTGAAAAAAGTCAAACTGACCGTTATACCGTCTCTGAAGGGAAATTGTAGAACTGTAACAAACGTGATGAACGTGGCTTACTCCGCGTGTCTCTCTAGTACAAGTAAATAATGGCGATTTTTGATTCATTAGAGATTCGATTGGTTTCCGTTCACTACATGAACCCTTTCTGCGAGCTGCATCGTTACACCAGCAGGTGGCGAGAATTGTGTCCACGCGTCCAGAAATATGAATACTTCCTACATATAACATGCAAACATGACCTGTGAGGTAGGCTACTAACAACCACCAAAATAATTCACTCAGTTGTTTTGATTAAAAAGTACAATTTAACCATGATGAACCACTGTCCAGGTAGACCTTACACTGACACGGTTTTGCCATACTTTCCAAGTTGATGGCTGCTATGGCCTTGTGAGACTGCTGATTTTTGATACTGACTCTTTTTCGGTGTAAGTAAAAGGACAAATTGATCTGAAGAGTATTTAAAAAAAAATACTTGTTTGTGAAGGCTTCATTTATATGAAGTCTAAGATAAGTGAAGATATTAATCATAAACCTCAGGAGGAAACCTCCAGCACTTTGAAAAAAAAGAAAAAGAGATGAGCATGTGGTTTGGCATACTCATGTCTCTCGTACCCTCCCCCAGTCAATAAACCACACAATGTACCTGCTTGCTTCCTCACATTATCCAAACCCATGTCAACATGTTAAATCCGCTTGGCCAACTTTCCTAGCTTTTTAGTAAACGATAATGCATGACATGGCAGTCCCTTGAGAGTCTTAATCCTTTTCATTTAAAACTACTTAAATTGTCAGAAGCAAGATACCAATTTTGGCGTGGAAGGAGCTGGCGTGGCATACTGCCATAGGGAGAAGCAATCAAGTCATTATAATCTCATTTTCTACACTGCAAGTGTTTGGTTTCCCTAGATATGGAGTGTATAGTATTTTAAAAGACTAGACAGAAATGCTTCAGTATCAGTGTTACAGATGTGGCTTGGCGTAAGGAAAATTGCTGCGGATAATAAAAGGGAGGAGAAAACAAAAATACTGACTGGGAGGGAAGATAATTTTTTTTAAGCTCAGCGAGTGTGTTTTCAGGGCATGATTCACTGAGACATCCTCATTTAATGATGTAAAGTCATTTTGAAATTGAGAACTAATGGCAGTATTAAATTAAGTAAAAAAAAAAAAAAAAGAGGATGCAAAAATCAAGGGAGAAGTAAACAG
Source organism: Sinocyclocheilus grahami (assembly GCF_001515645.1). Lineage (NCBI taxonomy): Eukaryota > Metazoa > Chordata > Actinopteri > Cypriniformes > Cyprinidae > Sinocyclocheilus > Sinocyclocheilus grahami. Next base: position 74,080 of record NW_015506511.1, on the reverse strand, counting down.
ACAATCATTGATTGAGACTAACAGACGGTCTTGTGAAAGAGTTGGAGGGAGGGAGGTATAGAGAGGGACAGCTGTGGCTTTAGCCAGAAGCACAAAGATGGTGTTTTTCCCCCTTCCTTCCTCTCATTAACACTCACACAGAGTGTTGCACTTTTTAGCACGTGCTGCCAAACATGTAATTGCAAAATAAGTGTCTTATTTGGACTTAAAGGTTTAAATGATAAGAGTCCAAGTGTGTATATTTAAACACTGACCTTGTTAAAGTAACAGGGTTTGTCCACAACTCACGTTTGCTACTAGTTCGTTGACTTTGCAATGAATCAGCAAATTTCTCCATACAAGAAGTGGAAAGGCAAATGGGATGAAGGATCTTCTGACAGGCTTAGGCGGAGAAGGAGAGGCATAATTGCAGTTTCTGGGATCATAAGGTTGATGCCACATAATGGAGACTGAGTCATGACCGAAGGAAATACCAGTGACAGGCGAAACTGCAGAAAGTGTGTGTATGTTGTGAATCTCTGATGTTTTAAGAAGGCAGTAAAGGTCACAACAGTCGTGTGACCTCAGCTTTGGTGCAGTCCATCTGTGTGTGTGTGCATTGATGGACAGTGTCAGGATGTTGAACCGCTCTGTTTTTGCTTCATGCTGAGTTCTCTTATTTCCTTCCTTTACACTCTCAGACCTTATTTGAATTAGGGATGTAACGGTATGAACATTTCTTATCACGATTATAGTGACCAAAATTATCACGGTTATCAGTATTATCACAGTATTGTTAAAATGTGCTGGAGATGTTCAAAAAGTACCAACATATAAATCACTTCACCAAGTTTTATATTTAAAAATCAACAAACAACAAAATAAAATGACTTTTTGTTTGCATAATCACTAAAGCAATAACATTACCAATGATGTTCGGATTTTAAATGACAACTTGACTGACAACAGTTTAATAGCATGTTCAAATATCTAATGTAAATGTTCAAATAAAGCGTTGAAAAAGTTTCATAAAAAGGTAAACCTCACATTTCAGCTTTTAAATAAAGAAAAGAGTTAAGTCAAAATGATCATTGATTAATAAATGATTATATGTATTTTATCTGCTCCATAAATAATTCTAGATAACTTATCTGAATTGTTTAAATGTGTAGAATCCACATAAGC
>NW_015506511.1:22562-72865 GCF_001515645.1 Sinocyclocheilus grahami | reverse complement strand
GTCGGGAATTTTATCATGATTTATCGTCAAACCGGAAAATCGTTACATCCTTAATTTGAATACTTCAGTTTCTCACCTGCTATTGGCTGTCAGGCACGTGCCCCTCCTGGTTGCACCTGTGTGAGAGTGTGTGTGTGTGTGCTACATGTCTCTGCGTACATGTATGTTTTTGTGTGTAGGGGAAAGAACAGGTTTAGACATGTCTGTAATGTTGACGTCACAGTCAGAATACATATAAATAAACAGCTTTGCATGTCCGTTAGAGGTTTGCAAAAAACAAAATGCACATTTAATCTACACTACCGTTCAAAAGTTTGGGGTCAGTATTTTAATTTGGTTTTTATTAAGCAAGGATGAATTAAATTGATCAAAAATGAAAGTAAATACTTATTTAGTGACAGTAAATTGTTATTTTAATCTGTAAAAATACTTTACAATATTACTGATTCATTGTATTTGTGATAAAATAAATGCAGACTTTGTGAGCATAAGAGACTTCTATCAAAAACATGAAAAAAAAATCATATCAGACCCCAAGTTTTGAATGGCGGTGCACATAACTCGTAAACCGTACCCAGAGTATTTCTCTGCATGTGTCTTAAAAGATTCTCTGTTGTTTACTGGCAATTGATTTTTCATGTCTGAGGTCACTCCCTTTAAGTAAACACAGTTTTCTCAGAATGTATGTAGAAATTATGAATCATTCAGCTGAATAATTATGCCACATATTGCCTGCAGTTATTTGGATGTCATTAAAAGGGCCAAACCTTATGTTTTCATATTTTAATGATTCATATTTCATGATTTGTCATGTTTTGACATGTATTTACTTTTGCAGAAACATTTGATTTGTTGTTTATATTATATGTTATATGTATTTACCTTGATAAATTTTAAGTTTTGATTCATTTTAATTCATACATTTACCTTATAACATTAGATGCACTTTCTTGATAATCATATCATGCCCTGTGTCCACATTCACATATGGTACATCCAAAAGAGTAGAAGCAGTTTATGGTGTTTCCTTTTAGACCTTTCAGTTAATGGGTTAGTTCACCCAAAAATGAAAATTATCCCACAAATTATTCACCCTCAAGTCGTCCTAGGTGTATATGACTTACTACTTTCAGACGAATCCAGTCGGAGTTATATTAAAAAGTCCAAAAGAAGTTAAATAAAAAGCGCCCATCCATAAAAAAAGTGTCTCTCACAGCTCTGGGGGGTGAACAAAGGTCTCCTGTAGCGAATAGATGCGTTTTTGTAAGAAAAATATCCATATTCAAAACGTAATAATCACTTTAATGTCGCTTGCACCAACAGTTGTATATGGAAACAGCTCCGGGCTGATGACGTATGAGTTCAGCATTGCGCATGCGCCGGTGAGTCTCGTGAAAACCAACGTTTGTTAACAGGAGCAAAGGAAGCAAAGTTTCCTTACTTTAGCAAAGGAAAACCAGTCTCCTCTTGGCTTATATCGAAATCATCTGACATTCTTCTTTACAAATCCTCGTTTTGTACTTCTAATAAGTGACCGTTGTTTTGTTTTGATCTCTCCCTTGTGCTTTCACGTTCGTCACTTCTGAGCGGCGCATGCTCAACTCCGACGTCCTATGTCATCCTCCCGGAGCTGCTTCCGTGTACAACTGTTGGCGCAAGCTACATTAAAGTGATTATTATGTTTTGAATATGGATATTTTTCTTACAAAAACGCACCAGTTCGCTACAGGAGGCCTTTGTTCATGCCCCGGAGCCTTGTGAGACACTTTTTTTTAATGTATGGGTGCTTTTTATTTAACTTCTTTTGGACTGATGCATGCAACACCTGCTGAGTGGCATTAAACAGTTTGAAAGATCAAAGATAATTTTTAATATAACATCGACTGGGTTCGTCTGAAAGAAGAAAGTCATATACACCTAGGATGACTTGAGGGTGAGTAATTTATGGGCTAATTTTGATTTTTGGGTGAACTAACCCTTTAAGTGTCAAGAAACATTAGTTGTTACAGTTTAAAATGTACAAACGTAAAATTTAAATAAGGAATTTAAAGGTAATGAATTTAGCTAGAAGCCAAAACTCTGCCTATCAAGTGGATATAGCAGTATAAAGATGTTGTTTTATAATGTAGTAGCATGTCCCAATATTTGTGCAATTACTTAATTCTCAAAAGTATGGACTTCCCCATCACCAATGCTATCATTTGTTCTTAGTATATAAGTGTGAATTTTGATGCTGTCATTGTCTTCATTTGCTCAACATCTCATTCGAATTTCTACCGTTTACATAACTGTATATTTACACACCCACTAATCCCAGAATCTAATTACAGAGAGGGAGAGGTGAGTATACACACTAATTCTGATTGAGTGGTTATTTGCCTTACTAACCTCACTGCAAGCTTAAGAGTTGGCAACCTCTCAAATGATCTCCAGAAAATCATCTTGCCTGTTATAAATGATCTACGTTCTTTTCTTGAAAAGTAATCCACAAACCATTTTAAATGGTCCTCAGTTATGGACAGAGAGACTTCTTGATCTCAACATGTGCCTAAGGATGTCTTCAGTTCTTGCCTTTTCGGTCAGTCAGTCAGTGATCGTTATGTAAAATGGCTCTGGCCTGGCTGGAAATAGCTGTCCCTTTGGTACACATCCTAATTCAAGAGTAGAGGATTCAGCAACGTGAACTAAGATAACTTCTGCAGACAGACATACTGTCTGGCTTTTTAGCTTGTTTATAATCCAGTTTAGTAATTCTGTGTTGCTTCTGAAAGGTACTGTACATTGAAGCCAAAAGAGCTTAATAGTGATTAGGGCTGTGCAATTATTTGCATGCGATTGTCATGCGCATCTCGTCAGTAAAGCCGGTTCCGTGATTGGTAGTAAATCTCCATCACCTGCTTTCAGATGGAACGACTTTTTACTACACAGAGCCGTAGTTCACTGACAATTAGGCCAGTAAAGCCGCATAATCGCAGATGAATCGCATTCAATTATGAACGCGATATTGCCTAGCTTGTCGTGAACTACGGCTCTGTGTATTAAATGCCGCTCCATCTGAAAGCAGGTGATGGCGATTTACTACCAATCATGGAACCGGCTTTACTGACGAGATGCGCTTGACAATCACATGTGATTAATAGCACAGCCTTAATAGTGATATTGCGCACTATTGTTTGATCTTAGCCATGGGTCACAAATGCCTAGTCAATTTGTGCAGTTAAATCGTTGATCTCATGTTTCTTCCCTGATTTTTTTTAAATATCTTTAGCATGCCATGCTTTAAATAGAGTAGTATAGCCATACAAATTCAAAGGATGCCTTTAGCCATTACAGCAGATTCTTGTATGAGTGTCCATCATAAGCTTGGCATTTTCAAGATATTAAGTCAAAATAAGTTTTTTAAAGAGATTCCTGCCTTCTGTTCCATTCCTCTTCCTCATGCTTTTTTTTAACAACTTAATCTTGTCACCTGATGTGCTGATTTTTTTTAAATATCTTTAGCATGCCATGCTTTAAATAGAGTAGTATAGCCATACAAATTCAAAGGATGCCTTTAGCCATTACAGCAGATTCTTGTATGAGTGTCCACCATAAGCTTGGCATTTTCAAGATATTAAGTCAAAATAAGTTTTTTAAAGAGATTCCTGCCTTCTGTTCCATTCCTCTTCCTCATGCTTTTTTTTTAACAACTTAATCTTGTCACCTGATGTATGTTGAGTTTGTGATTGTACATGTGGCTAATGTGTTTAGAGAGCTGGAGGGGGCATGTGAGATGGCCTTCAGCTTGCCATTAGACCTCTAAATTAAACATAAAAATAAAAAAAAGTCTCTTTCTGTCAGTTCTCATCCTGTTTTAAACATCCAATCTCTACATCAGAAACCAATACGCAGGGCTTGGACTCTACTGTGACATCACCAGCTGTATATTAGGTCAAAGGGTGTAGTCACAGCAATATATTCCCTTTAGTCTTTTAATGATGGCGCAACACTTTCATTAGTCTGAAGGGTTTTGTGATAATTACCGCTAGAAACCTGTAATTACATAAACTAGAGCAGTGGAGCACAGTGACATTTTCCTATTTCCCTCTTTTCGATTTCTAGCTTCATGTAAAGGCTGGTTTCTTTTCAGTGTTTTTGCTGTTACTAAAATCTCTTGTTAATGGAAGTGCCCTGTTTTGGAAGTACTTGGTAGATTAGTGGAATTGTGGGTGACTCGGAGTGAATTAAACGTTCAATCAAGTATGAATAGAAATACACATGCACAGACATGCACACACACAAACTTGCAGGCGCCCAGACTGAATATCCTGAAGTGCTCTAATCTAGGGAATATGATGAATGCTTGCCTGCTTTATTCCGCTCCAGAAACGACAGACGAGAGAGAGAGAGAGGCTAGCAAGTCTTGCCCTGTTGATGTTTCTCTTTATCACCTCTGCCTTTTCTCTCTTTTCCCCTCCAACATGTTCTATCTTTGGAAAGAATGACCACATAGCCAGGTTTATAAAGACTACACAGCACACGAGGACGCCTTTGTACACCGTATTCGATTCAAGGTCTCGTGATGTTTTAAAATTTAGCTCATATCGTACATCAGTTCTGATTTTTGAAGCCCGTTTTTCTAACACAGAACTTTTTTTTTTTCAGCCAAACTCCTCTGACCCAAAATGAACTGAATTACTTTGTGAAATTTTAAACCACTATTTTAATATTTAACAACACATCTGCATGTTCACGATGTTGGTTAATGGCCACTTTTGATTTGTTTTTATTCTAAAATTCTTTATTATTTATTGAGGCCAGGAAATAATTTTCTAACAGCTTTGAAATAAATATGCTATGTAAATATTAAAGTTGTTTAAACACACACAAGTGTTTTTAAAGAGCATAATGTTACAGAATACAAAAATTTAAAACGTTAAATAGAGGTTATTATATATTTACTTACCACACTCTATTGCTGAATAATCAGACATGTACTTTTGGTTGCACATATCCTGAAAGAGAGGATGCCAGAGATTCTAAATGATTAAGGGCGATGAATTCAGACTGAGACAAAATATATTGCTTGCTTTCTAGCAGTCTTAAATCTCTAGCAGTTCTGTGGGTTTGCCAGTCGATTAAGCTTATGGACTGATTGTGATTTCTTTAATTGTGTAAGGTCATTATTGTTTATCTTAATTAGGCCTCTCTGCTTGTCACAGACTCAACAATCCATCCAGTCACTGCAGTTCTTACATTTTTCTCTCTGTCACTACAGACTCTCTCAGTCCATCCGGACTCTTTTCTCTAATGGCTGTTTGTGAGTCTCCTTTTCTTATATTTTTACTGCTTGTCAAGAAGGAAGTGGAAGGTCAGATGTGTAGTGATCTGTTTATTTTGTGTTTGTGTCTGTGTTAAGATGAGCTCCCGTATGATTTGGTCTCTTTTATAAAGCATGCTCTCCCTCCCTAGGGGTCATGGTATTCGCTACACAATGTGATCATTCACAGACACTCTGAGAGTAATTCATTCATTTCATAAGTGCCCTGTTTTGGAAGTACTTGGTAGATTAGTGGAATTGTGGGTGACTCGGAGTGAATTAAACGTTCAATCAAGTATGAATAGAAATACACATGCACAGACATGCACACACACAAACTTGCAGGCGCCCAGACTGAATATCCTGAAGTGCTCTAATCTAGGGAATATGATGAATGCTTGCCTGCTTTATTCCGCTCCAGAAACGACAGACGAGAGAGAGAGAGAGGCTAGCAAGTCTTGCCCTGTTGATGTTTCTCTTTATCACCTCTGCCTTTTCTCTCTTTTCCCCTCCAACATGTTCTATCTTTGGAAAGAATGACCACATAGCCAGGTTTATAAAGACTACACAGCACACGAGGACGCCTTTGTACACCGTATTCGATTCAAGGTCTCGTGATGTTTTAAAATTTAGCTCATATCGTACATCAGTTCTGATTTTTGAAGCCCGTTTTTCTAACACAGAACTTTTTTTTTTTTCAGCCAAACTCCTCTGACCCAAAATGAACTGAATTACTTTGTGAAATTTTAAACCACTATTTTAATATTTAACAACACATCTGCATGTTCACGATGTTGGTTAATGGCCACTTTTGATTTGTTTTTATTCTAAAATTCTTTATTATTTATTGAGGCCAGGAAATAATTTTCTAACAGCTTTGAAATAAATATGCTATGTAAATATTAAAGTTGTTTAAACACACACAAGTGTTTTTAAAGAGCATAATGTTACAGAATACAAAAATTTAAAACGTTAAATAGAGGTTATTATATATTTACTTACCAAACTCTATTGCTGAATAATCAGACATGTACTTTTGGTTGCACATATCCTGAAAGAGAGGATGCCAGAGATTCTAAATGATTAAGGGCGATGAATTCAGACTGAGACAAAATATATTGCTTGCTTTCTAGCAGTCTTAAATCTCTAGCAGTTCTGTGGGTTTGCCAGTCGATTAAGCTTATGGACTGATTGTGATTTCTTTAATTGTGTAAGGTCATTATTGTTTATCTTAATTAGGCCTCTCTGCTTGTCACAGACTCAACAATCCATCCAGTCACTGCAGTTCTTACATTTTTCTCTCTGTCACTACAGACTCTCTCAGTCCATCCGGACTCTTTTCTCTAATGGCTGTTTGTGAGTCTCCTTTTCTTATATTTTTACTGCTTGTCAAGAAGGAAGTGGAAGGTCAGATGTGTAGTGATCTGTTTATTTTGTGTTTGTGTCTGTGTTAAGATGAGCTCCCGTATGATTTGGTCTCTTTTATAAAGCATGCTCTCCCTCCCTAGGGGTCATGGTATTCGCTACACAATGTGATCATTCACAGACACTCTGAGAGTAATTCATTCATTTCATTTTGATGTAACGCTCTACAGTCTAAGTTAATTGTGTAATACATAATGATAGAAACATATTTTTTAATAAAAGAGACCAACAAAAGATTGAATCCTTTCTCTCTTATAGCATTGCTGTTGTTTTAATTAAGGTAAAATGTCCCTTTTTTGCTGTAATGAAAGGAAAAAGTCCTGCTTACGCCTGTGTGTATTCGTCAGTGTGCTAGTGTGTGATGAGAGTCAGCGGGTGTGTGGAAATACACCCCCACCCCTCTCTGGTCCACTTCAGCCCAGCCAGAGGACTCTCTCCTGGGGCGGCATGTGTCCCTAGTCCTCCTCTCCCAGCCCTCTGTCAGCACCACTACTGTCTGTCATAATGTCAGACTGCAGCCAGCACTGAGAATAAATCATTAGGACAGCTCTGTGTGTGTGTGTGTGTGTGTGTGTTTACATGAGATAGATCAGAGGTTAGTAAAGTGAGCTGTATGAGGTGGAGATTGACTGAGGACACACTTCTGTAGGTTTTAGGCTTTATGAGACTTAAGGGCATTTACTTTCTCTCTTGTCTCTCCCCTTTTAGTTTAGAGTTCATCTGGATGTCATAATACTATTTGCAATAGTATGTATTATTACAAAAGACCTCAGGAAATGGATGTTGTTGAGCACAGTTTTGTGTCTTTCTTGCTGAATCACTACAGTCTTCATATAGCAGCTTATTTTTAACGTAAAAGCGGGCACAGCCATTTTAAACTTGCATTTTAACTTTAAGCAAGGCTTCCGGCGTCAGCCACTTCCAGTTGTTTTAATTGTACAAACTGGTAATTTGTTATATTATTATAGACTGCACTGTTATTTCTAGTTATTTACCCATTGACATTAATCAGGTTAGAAGCCTTATTGAATTTAAAGGGGTCCTATTATGCTTTTTCACTTTTTGAATTTTAGTACGTGTGTAGTGTGTATGTTTGGGCATAAAAAAGATCTACAAAGTTACAAATCTCAAGGTCCACTCCAAAGGGAGATATTTCGTAAAAAAAAACAAAAAACAAACACTTTCAAGAACTACAACGATTGGCTCGTTTGGACTGCAGAGTTGTTTTCCGGGGTTTTGTGATGTCACAAAGCGGTCCATTAGAATATCATTAAAATAATTCCTGCCTACGGAAATTCGAATGGTTATGGGGTGGGGAGGGTCAAGGTCGTGGATAGAATGCTTGGTTGAGTGCATCAGACAAGACGACGACGACGAAGAAGTGCTGCTGCAGAGTTGGTGCATCAGAGAAAACGAAGAAGAAGAAAAGCTGCTGTAGCGTCAAGTTTTTGCCATGTCAAAGAAACACAGTTTTTTTCATAAATAGCTGACAGTTCAATGCTGGACAATGATGTTATCTGCAGAATTTACTCTTCGATTATGAGACTATGGTATAAATAAATTAGCCACTCCAAAGGGAGATATTTCGTAAAAAAAAACAAAAAACAAACACTTTCAAGAACTACAACGATTGGCTCGTTTGGACTGCAGAGTTGTTTTCCGGGGTTTTGTGATGTCACAAAGCGGTCCATTAGAATATCATTAAAATAATTCCTGCCTACGGAAATTCGAATGGTTATGGGGTGGGGAGGGTCAAGGTCGTGGATAGAATGCTTGGTTGAGTGCATCAGACAAGACGACGACGACGAAGAAGTGCTGCTGCAGAGTTGGTGCATCAGAGAAAACGAAGAAGAAGAAAAGCTGCTGTAGCGTCAAGTTTTTGCCATGTCAAAGAAACACAGTTTTTTTCATAAATAGCTGACAGTTCAATGCTGGACAATGATGTTATCTGCAGAATTTACTCTTCGATTATGAGACTATGGTATAAATAAATTAGACTGTTTAACAGTTTCACTGCAATTCATGTTATAATGTTAGAATTAAAGAACAATAAACATAATACATATTACCGTTGCACTTATCTGTACATAGTAAATGCACTTATTTTTAAGCGGTTGCTGACATCGTATCGAAAACGTGATTTAGCCAAAAAAACAACAATAACATTACCACTCTAATATGTCTTGCAATATCCGTTCATGCAAAGGTTCTGCGCGATCCTCTTGTTTAATATTCTCGGGGTCTGAATTCGGCTCAAATTGATATGGCAATATTGACGCCATCCTTAACTATACCGGAGCAGACGGAACTTGCTGCTTTGGCAAGGGGTGTGGCAGTACTGAAACACCGTCTAAGCTGTTCGCCAATCACAACGCACTGGGACAGCTAACCAATCACAACACATTTTGTTTTTCGGAAGGCGGGCCTTCATCAAACCCAGAACTAATCATGCCGTTTGTGCCAGGCTGGGGAGAAAGGTATTTTAATAATGCAAATTATGTGAAAAATAATGAGTAGACCTGTCATGATAAGTTTTTGTTGTGCGATATATTGCTCCAGAAATAATTGCGATAAGCGATATTATTGTAATTTTAAAGACCATTTTATGCCACTGAATATATAATCATAATGCAACAGCATAATAATGCAAGAAGGCCTACACACTTCCAAATGACAACAAACTTTTTAAGAATATATAAAATTTTTTAAGAATATTTAGATCATGGAAATTAAGTATCAAAATATTAGATACATTCCAAAACCTGAATAAATAGTAAATAAACAATTTCTAACAAAAAGTGCAAAGTAACAAGTAGAAAAATGCACTTGTATGGAGAACAAAAAATAAGACACAGGCGCAAGTGAAATTTACAAAACATGGTGACATAAATTTTTAAGTAAATATAATGTGCGATATATTGCGTCACCAAAAATGATCGAGGTCATGTACATTACATATATTGCGTGATAAGTCGATATATTGATTATTGCAACAGGGCTAAAAGCGTTTTTCGAAATGCCAAGCATGAGAGCATATTCTAGTACACCCTCAAAACAAAATCAAGACTTTGTAAAAGAGCATAATAGGACCCTTTTAACATGCATGAAAATGTGGCTGAGGGATAGACGGTCTTTACAATAGCATGCACTGTATAAACTTCCTAGATCATGTAATTTTCACAACTCACAACTTAAACTTAAAACTGTTTTATGGAGTTTTGGTAAATTAAGTGTTTTACTCAGAGAGATGTTTCGTCAGCTGAAAAGTCGGCATGCTGTTAAACAACATTACAATCTATTGACCGCACTACACTTCTATCCCTCACAGCCTCGTTTTCATTCCTGTCAAAAATTAAATATGATGTTAACCTGACTAAGGTCTATTTTGGTTAATGAATCAGAATTCTTGCACATTCACTGGAAACAGCCTACGCCCATGTTGAAAAGTAAGGTGAATAGTAGCTTGTTTTATTTAGTTGACCGTAGAATGGTGGGCAGACTGTATCTGTTTCTGTGGCACTGGTGATATTGTTGATTTTGTAACTTTTAAACCATTAATCTCCAACCTCATGGAGGATAGAAAATGTATATTAACATTTTAATTGATAAACTCGGATTAAACACTATTTTTTAAATGTTTTCCATTTGAAAACACGGAAGAATTTCTCGTCTTGTAAGCATTCATTCTTCAATGTCATCTTTTCCCCCACATATCTTCATGCAAAGCCTGTTTTGTGTTAAACTTCCTACACTTGTTGATCTGAACTCTTCACATTTTTGGATTAGCCAATTATTGCTACGCATCTTTTAAAGACTCAGCTGTGTCTTGTTCCTTATCTCTCGAACAGCGAAGACATCAGCTATGTTCACCATTACGTCTCTTTTCTCAGTTATCAATGTCATGCCAATCTTAAATAGTTTTATCCACACATGCATTTACATACCACACGTAGACCACACATCATGAAATGGATCATCTTTTCCCCCTTTCTGCATATTGCTTTTTCAGCCCAGGATGTGGGTTTTACCAACAGATAAAATATCTAACGGAAATACCTGAAATACTCCTCCGTTTATGTTGGATATAGTTGTGCAATGATGAGAGCTGTTGAATGTGCACACCTGGACTCAAACATAATTTGTCTCCTGGGTAATATTAAGCAACTTTTTGCATATGCTCACAGTACAAGACTGAGAGAGAGAGAGAGAGAGAATGTGTGGGTATAAAGGCTCTTGAGTGGAACTGATTGTCTAATGTTTACTCATTTCCTTCTTCCTGTCTGATCACAGGTTCTCACTCTGTCTGTCTTTATCCTCTTTATCTCTGTTTTCCCCCTGATCTTATCAGTTTAACCAACTCATGCAGAAACCCCTCCAGTCATCAGCCACATGTAGAAGTGCTGGCACTTGAATATGTGATCAGATATCAGGCATAAATATCTCTGTCAGCGCTGAGCAAATGTACACTTGCATCAGAGTGTAAAGAATGTAGAACATCATGTGCTCCGATAGATGTGACACTTCATACTCACCTAAAGACAAAACTTTGTTAAAATGTTAGGTGAGATTAGGGTAAAATGTGTCATTAAGTATGCTCTGTCTGTAACCCCTTTAATCTAACAAACTTTGCATACTTTGTCATATAATTACCTTATATCTATGGGTTTATTAATATACAGTAGCACATTATAAAATACAGTAATAAACAGGAAAACCAGTGTCAGTGTTGCAGAGTTTTTCAAATTCAAGAATCAGTAATTTTAATTATAATTACTTAAGTTAATAATTTCAGTTTTTAACTTTAAGGCAGCTTGGTGTCATTAGCTGGGTTTCCATCCAAAGTTGCGAATTTAACTTATGTGCAAAACTGTTATATCACATAAAACATTTAAGAATAAGCACCGTTTCCATCCAAAGACAACAAAATTGTCACTTCCTGATAAACTGGCACTAAATATCACATAAGAAAAGTAGGAGAAACTACTGAATATAATAATTTTCATATATGATATTTTTATATTAATATTTTAACATATATAATAACATTACTTGCGCCTCAGAGTGAGCAGAGGAAACACAATAAATGCAGTCATTGCCTTTGGAGGTGGATGCTGCTGTTTGAGAAAGCAGTTGTGTAAGACAGTTCTGGGAGGCAATTAGGCCTGTACAGAATACTTTAATGACAGATTTTGCTCTGGCATTTAAGAATGACCATAACAACATTTCAGATGCTGTGCAATGAGATCGATCTGTTGGTTAGTCAGGTTATGCTGTCCCATCGTGCAAAGTCACATGACTTTATTTGATGCGCATGAAGGAAATAATTCTGCAAATGTGTTTACATCTCCCATTATTCGCATCAATCCTTTAAAAAAACCACCTCAAGCGAGGGTAAAAACTTTTTTGCAAATTAAGGGATTTTTCGAAATTGCTGTTTCCATCCAAGCCATGGTGCTCTCACACCACACATCATATTCCCACGCAGTGAAAAATAGGCTACATCGCAAGCAAAGAGGAAACTGACAACAGTCAGACAAGACAGAGTAGGTAGAGCATATTCTAGTACACCCTCAAAACAAAATCAAGACTTTGTAAAAGAGCATAATAGGACCCTTTTAACATGCATGAAAATGTGGCTGAGGGATAGACGGTCTTTACAATAGCATGCACTGTATAAACTTCCTAGATCATGTAATTTTCACAACTCACAACTTAAACTTAAAACTGTTTTATGGAGTTTTGGTAAATTAAGTGTTTTACTCAGAGAGATGTTTCGTCAGCTGAAAAGTCGGCATGCTGTTAAACAACATTACAATCTATTGACCGCACTACACTTCTATCCCTCACAGCCTCGTTTTCATTCCTGTCAAAAATTAAATATGATGTTAACCTGACTAAGGTCTATTTTGGTTAATGAATCAGAATTCTTGCACATTCACTGGAAACAGCCTACGCCCATGTTGAAAAGTAAGGTGAATAGTAGCTTGTTTTATTTAGTTGACCGTAGAATGGTGGGCAGACTGTATCTGTTTCTGTGGCACTGGTGATATTGTTGATTTTGTAACTTTTAAACCATTAATCTCCAACCTCATGGAGGATAGAAAATGTATATTAACATTTTAATTGATAAACTCGGATTAAACACTATTTTTTAAATGTTTTCCATTTGAAAACACGGAAGAATTTCTCGTCTTGTAAGCATTCATTCTTCAATGTCATCTTTTCCCCCACATATCTTCATGCAAAGCCTGTTTTGTGTTAAACTTCCTACACTTGTTGATCTGAACTCTTCACATTTTTGGATTAGCCAATTATTGCTACGCATCTTTTAAAGACTCAGCTGTGTCTTGTTCCTTATCTCTCGAACAGCGAAGACATCAGCTATGTTCACCATTACGTCTCTTTTCTCAGTTATCAATGTCATGCCAATCTTAAATAGTTTTATCCACACATGCATTTACATACCACACGTAGACCACACATCATGAAATGGATCATCTTTTCCCCCTTTCTGCATATTGCTTTTTCAGCCCAGGATGTGGGTTTTACCAACAGATAAAATATCTAACGGAAATACCTGAAATACTCCTCCGTTTATGTTGGATATAGTTGTGCAATGATGAGAGCTGTTGAATGTGCACACCTGGACTCAAACATAATTTGTCTCCTGGGTAATATTAAGCAACTTTTTGCATATGCTCACAGTACAAGACTGAGAGAGAGAGAGAGAGAGAATGTGTGGGTATAAAGGCTCTTGAGTGGAACTGATTGTCTAATGTTTACTCATTTCCTTCTTCCTGTCTGATCACAGGTTCTCACTCTGTCTGTCTTTATCCTCTTTATCTCTGTTTTCCCCCTGATCTTATCAGTTTAACCAACTCATGCAGAAACCCCTCCAGTCATCAGCCACATGTAGAAGTGCTGGCACTTGAATATGTGATCAGATATCAGGCATAAATATCTCTGTCAGCGCTGAGCAAATGTACACTTGCATCAGAGTGTAAAGAATGTAGAACATCATGTGCTCCGATAGATGTGACACTTCATACTCACCTAAAGACAAAACTTTGTTAAAATGTTAGGTGAGATTAGGGTAAAATGTGTCATTAAGTATGCTCTGTCTGTAACCCCTTTAATCTAACAAACTTTGCATACTTTGTCATATAATTACCTTATATCTATGGGTTTATTAATATACAGTAGCACATTATAAAATACAGTAATAAACAGGAAAACCAGTGTCAGTGTTGCAGAGTTTTTCAAATTCAAGAATCAGTAATTTTAATTATAATTACTTAAGTTAATAATTTCAGTTTTTAACTTTAAGGCAGCTTGGTGTCATTAGCTGGGTTTCCATCCAAAGTTGCGAATTTAACTTATGTGCAAAACTGTTATATCACATAAAACATTTAAGAATAAGCACCGTTTCCATCCAAAGACAACAAAATTGTCACTTCCTGATAAACTGGCACTAAATATCACATAAGAAAAGTAGGAGAAACTACTGAATATAATAATTTTCATATATGATATTTTTATATTAATATTTTAACATATATAATAACATTACTTGCGCCTCAGAGTGAGCAGAGGAAACACAATAAATGCAGTCATTGCTTTTGGAGGTGGATGCTGCTGTTTGAGAAAGCAGTTGTGTAAGACAGTTCTGGGAGGCAATTAGGCCTGTACAGAATACTTTAATGACAGATTTTGCTCTGGCATTTAAGAATGACCATAACATTTCAGATGCTGTGCAATGAGATCGATCTGTTGGTTAGTCAGGTTATGCTGTCCCATCGTGCAAAGTCACATGACTTTATTTGATGCGCATGAAGGAAATAATTCTGCAAATGTGTTTACATCTCCCATTATTCGCATCAATCCTTTTTCGCACAAGTAAAAAAACCACCTCAAGCGAGAGTAAAAACTTTTTTGCAAATTAAGGGATTTTTCGAAATTGCTGTTTCCATCCAAGCCATGGTGCTCTCACACCACACATCATATTCCCACGCAGTGAAAAATAGGCTACATCGCAAGCAAAGAGGAAACTGACAACAGTCAGACAAGACAGAGTAGGTTGCTTTTGGTATGAAACAAAGTCTCAGCTTTTAAATAGTCATTTTTATGAAATTCGAACAAAAAATACAGTTTTGAGGCTCTTTAATGTGTTGTGACAGATCGCTGTTGCGCCTCAGTTCAAGCAGCACGTGAACTGATCATTTCTTCCTCTTTACTAGTTATAGCATAAAATAAACATGAATGAACATCAGAAGGTATCTTGCTTGCTTACTAAATACTTCGATACACACCATTTATCAAATTCAAGTCCATCATCGTTAATCTACTCTCCTGTCTGGTTTCCTTGTCGAACAAAATGGCAGATTAGGCGTTATGATTGGTCAGATCACCTGTCAATCAAACAAACCTTAATGTAAATCAAAATCAATTAGGCCTTAACTCTTTCCTCGCCATTGACGAGTTATCTCGTCTTTTAGAAGAAAACGCTTCCCTGCCAAAGACGAGTTTTTACGGCTTTTCGGGTTTTCACGTTTATACACTCTGGGGCGCTATTACACATCTTCTGAATGAGTACAAAACCTCCCCGAAAAAAACCCACACGTGAACAGAATGGAGAAACTAGCGATCTCTTATGTAAACAGATGCATATGAAAAATAATGCGATCATCAGCAATGGACACCATATAAATGAAAACTGCATAATGTTACGAAGTAAAATGTTGATCCAGGAAGTGGTATATGTCTGTGCAAGCTTTGGAGGTATTGATGGAAGCGATTTACTGGATGTATGCTTTGATAATCGTACTGAATATTATCCAGATGTAGTTTTTGATAAAAATTTGATTTTCTCACCTTTTTGCTCAAAATAATGAATTTTTCATGAAACCTACCTATATTCAGTTGTTGATAAAAAAAGAATGCTTTAAGCTAGAATAAAACTGAGTAGAGGCTCTGATCTTTATTTTGGTGTATTGCATAATCAAATATTCATATAGCAAAATATACTGGAGGTCATCAAATTTGAGTGAAAGAGTGGCGGGGAAAGAGTTAATGTAATAGAATCTTTTCTGACCATGGCTATGTTATGTTCTATCCAATCTTTTAACTTCATTATCATAATAATGTAATCTGGTAACTTTTACAATATACGTAATACAACAATGGCATGTGAGGTAACTATCTGCAAATCACAAGAAAGCCTAAACTCCACTTGTGGGAATTACGTATGCACGTAACTAGACGTTCATATATTTAAAAATGTTTTTTTTCTTCCTTCTTTACAGGTACATAAATCTGTGTATCATCAGCATAGCAATGAAACGATATGCCATGTTTATTAAAAATAGATCCAATTGGCAGCATATACAATGAAAACAAAGTGGGTCTCAAAATGGATCCTTGCGAGATCCCACATGTAAGAGAGGCCGATGATGAAAATTTCCCCAGGGTAACTGAAAAGGTCCTATTGGTTAGGACTTAAACCAGTTTAAAACAGTACCACGAATCCCTACCACCCGTTCAAGTCGAGCAATAAGAAATTCATGGTCTATGGTGTCAAAAGCTGCACTAAGGTCAATTAACACCAAAATTGCAGTATCACCAGAGTCCACTGCTAGCCGAACATCAAGAACTTTCAAAAGTGCAGACTCTGTACTATGATGCTCCCTAAACCTTGACTGGAAAACTTCAAATAAAGAATTCTTATTCAAAAAAGACTGCAGTTGAATAAGGATAGCTTTCTCCAGCACCTTTGATTGAAAAGGCAGTTTTGAAATAGGCCTGTAATTTGCGTAATCCGTTGGATCCAATTTAGTATTTTTATTTAATGGTTGTACTACAGCATGCTTGAAAGATGCAGGAACAGTCCCTGATACAAGGCAGCTATTATTAATAAAATGCTAGGCCCAACTACATCAAAAGTTTGTTTGATTAGTCTTGATGGAACAACATTAAGAGGGGAATCCGATGGCTTCAATTGGTCAACTATTTTACCCAAGGTAGAAAGTTGACAATCAAAAGCAGACAAAGCAGTCATCAATGTATCTCTTAAACAGAATGATGTTATAAGTCGAGCAATAAGAAATTCATGGTCTATGGTGTCAAAAGCTGCACTAAGGTCAATTAACACCAAAATTGCAGTATCACCAGAGTCCACTGCTAGCCGAACATCAAGAACTTTCAAAAGTGCAGACTCTGTACTATGATGCTCCCTAAACCTTGACTGGAAAACTTCAAATAAAGAATTCTTATTCAAAAAAGACTGCAGTTGAATAAGGATAGCTTTCTCCAGCACCTTTGATTGAAAAGGCAGTTTTGAAATAGGCCTGTAATTTGCGTAATCCGTTGGATCCAATTTAGTATTTTTATTTAATGGTTGTACTACAGCATGCTTGAAAGATGCAGGAACAGTCCCTGATACAAGGCAGCTATTATTAATAAAATGCTAGGCCCAACTACATCAAAAGTTTGTTTGATTAGTCTTGATGGAACAACATTAAGAGGGGTAGAAAGTTGACAATCAAAAGCAGACAAAGCAGTCATCAATGTATCTCTTAAACAGAATGATGTTATAAAAAAAAAGGAATTATTATTGAAAACACATTTGTCCTGTCCTCCAAAAAAACCCAAGTATAGATTAGCATAATCAGGAGCCATAGTGGCCCCCATGGCCGTGCCCTCAATCTGTAAATAATAATGATTTTCAAATAGGAAATCATTTTTAGTGAGTACCATTTCAGCCATTTCAATGATAAATTTGGTTGGAAGACAATCATCATCACGCAAATCAAGAAAATGTTTTAGAGCCAATAGACCTTCATGATGTGGAATATTGGTATATAATGAGGTCACGTCCATATAGTTGCCAATATAACATCCTGATGAACATTTTGTATAGTTGCTAAACATTGCAAAAAATCAGCTTAAGGCATAAGGATGATTTACAAAAATACATGCTTGACATCATCTTTTATTAAACCTTCTGGAACACTGGTGTACTTGGGTAAATGCTTTCATAGTTGTGATGTTTTTCCATATATTTTTTCCGTTGATAGAACTTAACCCTGAATATTGACTGCATTAACTCAAATATTCACATACAAAGGATATTTAATTACAATTTCTGTACAATGCTTGGAAAAATGTTTATCTAATGCTCTTGTCATTATTTCAAGTTATGTCTGGCACCTCAAGGGCTCCCACTAGGGAGACCATATTGCCATCATCCTCATCCTCACTGATGAAGACAGCTGTGTAATATAGGTCAATGTAGCGCTGAGTCCAAGACCCTCCTGTTCTCATAATGTCACTTCAGATTCACCATGACCGCAAGAGATATGTAGATGCTCATACACTCTTATGCTGAATTATAAAGGTCACATGAACACAGACACGCATTTCCAGACATGAATGCAGTCATCCATAAATCCAGGGTAGACATGTTCTGACTAAAGCAACTCAACACACCTGCACATTGACCGACACGATGACTCACATGGACACAAAGCAATTGGTCTCAAGCTCAGACAGGCCACAGACCACCCACTGTCCTTTCACTGACTGTCTGATGAATATTAAACACAAAAATGATGAGCTGCCTGAAATTGCCAGTTCCATTCAGATTGGCTGGAAACAAAGTTACTTCTAGGGAGACCATATTGCCATCATCCTCATCCTCACTGATGAAGACAGCTGTGTAATATAGGTCAATGTAGCGCTGAGTCCAAGACCCTCCTGTTCTCATAATGTCACTTCAGATTCACCATGACCGCAAGAGATATGTAGATGCTCATACACTCTTATGCTGAATTATAAAGGTCACATGAACACAGACACGCATTTCCAGACATGAATGCAGTCATCCATAAATCCAGGGTAGACATGTTCTGACTAAAGCAACTCAACACACCTGCACATTGACCGACACGATGACTCACATGGACACAAAGCAATTGGTCTCAAGCTCAGACAGGCCACAGACCACCCACTGTCCATTCACTGACTGTCTGATGAATATTAAACACAAAAATGATGAGCTGCCTGAAATTGCCAGTTCCATTCAGATTGGCTGGAAACAAAGTTACTGCTCCTGCAAAGTCTGGTCCTGCAATGTACACATGCTCATTACACAGTTTTTGTACATATGACATGTACACTAATCTTACTGACTCCAAACTTTTGGATGGTTGTGTGTATATATGTGGCCCTGGTCGCTGTTACTTGAGTAAGTAGTTAGAATTAAATTGTGTTCCCATGTGTCTGAGTTGCTGACAGCACTGTTTGATTTAGGATTATTTAAAGAATAACTGGGAGGTCATACACAACAAGTGTACATTGAAAGTAGAGTATTATGCATGTAAATTACATATTTTAACAATATACAACAACAACTTATCTTTCTGGCTGTAGTAAGTGTAAAAGTTTAGGATCTGGGCTGGAAGATGCGAAATGTCACAGGTTCAACATAGATAACTAAATTATTGTTTGAATAATTACTGCCAAAGACGAGTTTTTACGGCTTTTCGGGTTTTCACGTTTATACACTCTGGGGCGCTATTACACATCTTCTGAATGAGTACAAAACCTCCCCGAAAAAAACCCACACGTGAACAGAATGGAGAAACTAGCGATCTCTTATGTAAACAGATGCATATGAAAAATAATGCGATCATCAGCAATGGACACCATATAAATGAAAACTGCATAATGTTACGAAGTAAAATGTTGATCCAGGAAGTGGTATATGTCTGTGCAAGCTTTGGAGGTATTGATGGAAGCGATTTACTGGATGTATGCTTTGATAATCGTACTGAATATTATCCAGATGTAGTTTTTGATAAAAATTTGATTTTCTCACCTTTTTGCTCAAAATAATGAATTTTTCATGAAACCTACCTATATTCAGTTGTTGATAAAAAAAGAATGCTTTAAGCTAGAATAAAACTGAGTAGAGGCTCTGATCTTTATTTTGGTGTATTGCATAATCAAATATTCATATAGCAAAATATACTGGAGGTCATCAAATTTGAGTGAAAGAGTGGCGGGGAAAGAGTTAATGTAATAGAATCTTTTCTGACCATGGCTATGTTATGTTCTATCCAATCTTTTAACTTCATTATCATAATAATGTAATCTGGTAACTTTTACAATATACGTAATACAACAATGGCATGTGAGGTAACTATCTGCAAATCACAAGAAAGCCTAAACTCCACTTGTGGGAATTACGTATGCACGTAACTAGACGTTCATATATTTAAAAAAAAAAATTTTCTTCCTTCTTTACAGGTACATAAATCTGTGTATCATCAGCATAGCAATGAAACGATATGCCATGTTTATTAAAAATAGATCCAATTGGCAGCATATACAATGAAAACAAAGTGGGTCTCAAAATGGATCCTTGCGAGATCCCACATGTAAGAGAGGCCGATGATGAAAATTTCCCCAGGGTAACTGAAAAGGTCCTATTGGTTAGGACTTAAACCAGTTTAAAACAGTACCACGAATCCCTACCACCCGTTCAAGTCGAGCAATAAGAAATTCATGGTCTATGGTGTCAAAAGCTGCACTAAGGTCAATTAACACCAAAATTGCAGTATCACCAGAGTCCACTGCTAGCCGAACATCAAGAACTTTCAAAAGTGCAGACTCTGTACTATGATGCTCCCTAAACCTTGACTGGAAAACTTCAAATAAAGAATTCTTATTCAAAAAAGACTGCAGTTGAATAAGGATAGCTTTCTCCAGCACCTTTGATTGAAAAGGCAGTTTTGAAATAGGCCTGTAATTTGCGTAATCCGTTGGATCCAATTTAGTATTTTTATTTAATGGTTGTACTACAGCATGCTTGAAAGATGCAGGAACAGTCCCTGATACAAGGCAGCTATTATTAATAAAATGCTAGGCCCAACTACATCAAAAGTTTGTTTGATTAGTCTTGATGGAACAACATTAAGAGGGGTAGAAAGTTGACAATCAAAAGCAGACAAAGCAGTCATCAATGTATCTCTTAAACAGAATGATGTTATAAAAAAAAAAGGAATTATTATTGAAAACACATTTGTCCTGTCCTCCAAAAAAACCCAAGTATAGATTAGCATAATCAGGAGCCATAGTGGCCCCCATGGCCGTGCCCTCAATCTGTAAATAATAATGATTTTCAAATAGGAAATCATTTTTAGTGAGTACCATTTCAGCCATTTCAATGATAAATTTGGTTGGAAGACAATCATCATCACGCAAATCAAGAAAATGTTTTAGAGCCAATAGACCTTCATGATGTGGAATATTGGTATATAATGAGGTCACGTCCATATAGTTGCCAATATAACATCCTGATGAACATTTTGTATAGTTGCTAAACATTGCAAAAAATCAGCTTAAGGCATAAGGATGATTTACAAAAATACATGCTTGACATCATCTTTTATTAAACCTTCTGGAACACTGGTGTACTTGGGTAAATGCTTTCATAGTTGTGATGTTTTTCCATATATTTTTTCCGTTGATAGAACTTAACCCTGAATATTGACTGCATTAACTCAAATATTCACATACAAAGGATATTTAATTACAATTTCTGTACAATGCTTGGAAAAATGTTTATCTAATGCTCTTGTCATTATTTCAAGTTATGTCTGGCACCTCAAGGGCTCCCACTAGGGAGACCATATTGCCATCATCCTCATCCTCACTGATGAAGACAGCTGTGTAATATAGGTCAATGTAGCGCTGAGTCCAAGACCCTCCTGTTCTCATAATGTCACTTCAGATTCACCATGACCGCAAGAGATATGTAGATGCTCATACACTCTTATGCTGAATTATAAAGGTCACATGAACACAGACACGCATTTCCAGACATGAATGCAGTCATCCATAAATCCAGGGTAGACATGTTCTGACTAAAGCAACTCAACACACCTGCACATTGACCGACACGATGACTCACATGGACACAAAGCAATTGGTCTCAAGCTCAGACAGGCCACAGACCACCCACTGTCCATTCACTGACTGTCTGATGAATATTAAACACAAAAATGATGAGCTGCCTGAAATTGCCAGTTCCATTCAGATTGGCTGGAAACAAAGTTACTGCTCCTGCAAAGTCTGGTCCTGCAATGTACACATGCTCATTACACAGTTTTTGTACATATGACATGTACACTAATCTTACTGACTCCAAACTTTTGGATGGTTGTGTGTATATATGTGGCCCTGGTCGCTGTTACTTGAGTAAGTAGTTAGAATTAAATTGTGTTCCCATGTGTCTGAGTTGCTGACAGCACTGTTTGATTTAGGATTATTTAAAGAATAACTGGGAGGTCATACACAACAAGTGTACATTGAAAGTAGAGTATTATGCATGTAAATTACATATTTTAACAATATACAACAACTTATCTTTCTGGCTGTAGTAAGTGTAAAAGTTTAGGATCTGGGCTGGAAGATGCGAAATGTCACAGATTCAACATGGATAACTAAATTATTGTTTGAATAATTACTCTTATTTTATTTATTAACAGCACTGTTTGATTTAGGATTATTTAAAGAATAACTGGGAGGTCATACACAACAAGTGTACATTGAAAGTAGAGTATTATGCATGTAAATTACATATTTTAACAATATACAACAACAACTTATCTTTCTGGCTGTAGTAAGTGTAAAAGTTTAGGATCTGGGCTGGAAGATGCGAAATGTCACAGGTTCAACATAGATAACTAAATTATTGTTTGAATAATTACTCTTATTTTATTTATTTATTTTTTTTACAGAGATGCTATTCATTCACAAGTGAGAAATGTGTGTAGCTTAAAAATTACACATGAAAATGAAATTGCACCACAAACCTTTGACTTGAAACCATGATCAAAGGCACTTCCTAATAATAAATCATAGAAATCTCCTTGTTCTCTCATTTCTGTACTGTTCTGCCTTTTAACTTCTGTTCTAGTTTCTGTACTACTCTATAGCTTGCTCTTGAAATGTGTGTGGTACATCACATATTGTTGGCATTTACGGTTATTGCTTGTGTGATGTTCCTCATTTGTAAGTCGCTTTGGATAAAATTATCTGCTAAATGACTTCATATAAATTTGATCATACTCGTAAACATTAAAAAAATAATCTGTATCAGTCTCTAGTGAGGTACTTAACCCCTTTACCCAGGGGTCTGTGCTTCTAATAAGTAAGTTGCTTTGGATAAAAGCATCGGCTAAATGACTAAATTACTCTCTAGTTGATTGTGAGAACCTTTTTGGTTATATTTAGTTTATTCCCTGTTTTTTGCTCGACTTTTACTCTTTTTATATTTTTCCTTGTCTCTCTGAGTGACTAGTAGCACATGGTGCCCACATGTTGTGCCTTGCATTCTTTGTCTTGGTGTCCACACACACATACACTCTTTCACATTCCAGCCCCTATCAGCCAGCTCTAGTGGTTCTTACAGCTCATTCGCTCCTGGTTACTCATGCACCCTTTAGTTGTATGTGCACTACATAGACACGAATTGAAGGTTTGTTAATTCAATACAGCAATTAAAGCTTCCATTCACATGTGACGGTGCCATGGCAATATCAGTGTGCCTAAATGAACTGAAGTGTGTGTGCTTGTGTTAGAGAGAGAGAGAGAGAGAGAGAGAGAGAGATTTGGGCAAGGGGTAGTCGGGCAGGTGCAATGACAGCTGGTCTGGGCAGCTCAAACCAAGGGGGAGCGAAAGAGTGCTGAAAAGATGAAGTACTGATAGTAGCATTGAGCACAAGAAAGAGAGAGAGAGAGAGAGTTTGAATGGAAAAAAAGCATCAGCTCTAGAAATAGGCCTGTTTTTGCAAGTGCCTTTTAGTTTTCCATTGTGAAGCAATGGGCAGTTTTATGTTCCTCGCTTCAGTGCTTGTTTCTCTTGACAGACAATATTTTAATATGCCGTATGAGTCACTGCAGCAAAACCACAATGAGCTTATGTGTGTTCATAAGGCTTGTGAGTGTGTGTGTTCGGAAGAGGAAGATAAAGTGTGTTTTGGAAAAGGCTCTGATTGAAGGGGAGAGGGAACGTGAGAGAGAAAAGGGGGGTGGGGGTGGTACAAGTCTTGTGAAGACCATTTATAGCTTTGTGGAGAGAGAGACATATTAACTAGTCTTTACTGAAAGAGACAACTTTATAGAAAGAAACCAAATTTGGAGGCCTAAGGAATGAGACGAGAAAAATACAGCAGCGTATAATTGAGGTTTGGAGCCTCCACTGGCACAGCTGGATTTTTACTCTTGAAAACAGACCTAAACTCACATAGGAAGATAGTGTTTGAATTCGAATTTAAATCAGGGTTTTGATTTGAATTAGAGCTATTAGGAAAGTTGGTCGTGAGAAAGATAGAGACAAAGGCGTCTGACTTCAGAAAGAGAAGCAGACAGATCTGTTTCATGGCCAGTGCCCTGCCAATAGCCCAAGGCCGAATATGTGAACTGGACTGATATAAATAGCCAAACACGGCAGTAAAACAAACATGCGTATCTGAATCTGTGCAAAATCACATTTGGTCCCAGACATTTTGTTGCTGGATCACTGTATTCAATTTCTCTTCTCTTTTTCAGCCTTGATGTTCTGTCATGCTCATGATTAGATGAAGCTAGAACTTCCCAGCTTGGATGTGTAAAGTTGGATGTATCATCATCACATCTTTAACATATTTAATCAATTAATGTCAGTTAAGATTGTTAGAGTCAATTAATGACATCCTCATCATCAAACAGTAGATTTATTTTAAGATGGATGGGCAAGCATCAGGATTAATAGCAACATCAGACTAGATGTAAACAGCATGCTTGGACAAGTCGATATGGAAATACATATTTTAGTAAACTTTAATTCCAATTTTAATCCTTAGTTTAGAATGGGGGAACATTTGTTTGTAATACTGCTACCAAATCAGACCCAAAACAACAAATGTAGAAAAATGTTCAAAGGTTTGGGATCAGTACATTTATTTTATTTTTATTTTTTTTAAAGAAATTAATACTTTAATTCAAGGTTGCATTAAACTGATTAAAAGTGACAGTAAAGACATTAGTTACAGAATATTTCACTTTCAAATAAATACTGTTATTTTAAACTTTCCATTTACAGAAGAATAGAGAGTTTCTACAGAAATATTAAGCAGCACAGCTGTTTTCAACATTGATAATAATAATAATAAGTCTTATTTGAGTTCAAATCAGCATATTAGAATGATTTCTGAAGGATCATGTGACACTGAAGACTGGAGTAATGATGCTGAAAATTCAATATTTCCACCACGGGAATCAATTACATTTTAAAATGTTAAATTGCCTTAGTATTTCACAATGCTATTGTTCTTATTGTATTTTTTATCAAATAAATGCAGACATGGTGAGCGTACTAGAGCTCTCTCAAAAACATTCACAAAAATCTTTCTGACCAGACCCAAGCTTTTGAACAGAAGTGTTTGTAACTATATTAGATAAGCTTCACAAGTTGTATGCTTTTTGTTTGTAAAAAATTAACACCCAAATAAATAAAAAAGTACACAAGCTAGACATGAAGCACGGATCTTATTTTTACGTTTACATTTAATCATTTAGCAGACGCTTTTATCTTGACACACTCCAGTGACTAACATAACCATCATTCCCCTAAATGGTGAGATTCATAAATTCCACTGAAGTGAATGATTAAGTGGGAAGTAAAGCAAATTGAAATCTTAATCGAATTTTCTTCTCTTTGTGCTGATCTGCAAACAAAATGGATAACTTTATTGTGTGTGATGTTATGGTTGAGGCCAGAGGCTGACTTTTAACTGTTTGTGTGACACAAGAGATACCCCTAGTGGTAAAAGGGCAGCATTTCACCGACCTTCATCAACCCTGTTGGGGACTTAACAAGGAACTGCTATATTTCTGCCTTAAAGACAGATCCCCAGTCTTAACTCTAACACACTTACACACACACACATTCCAGAATCATCTGTGCAACCAGCGTCATTGCTACTCTTTCTTCACTGGGTTTCTTTTCCCTCCGTGAATACAGCAGCATTTATTAAGAGCTGTAGGGCATTTCTGAGAATAGTTGTGTAATTTCCAGTTAGCTGTTTCTTCTTGGGGGGTATTTGAATATAGACGTATCCTTGATGCAAATAGATAATTTCCTTTTACTTCATGTGTGACAGGAGGAGGCGATTCCAGAGCTGGAGATTGATGTGGATGAACTGTTGGACATGGAGGATGATGTAGACCGTGCCGCAAGGGTCAAGGTATCCTTCTCAATAATTGCAGATTCAGTATTGTATTACAATTACAATTTCTATTACATCTTCAGATTTTAACATATTTTTACATTTGAATGACATTATTTTTCTCTTATTGTCCAACAGGAACTGCTGGTAGACTGTTATAAACCTACTGAAGTGAGTACATTATCTCATATCTAAGAGCAGGCAAAATATGCACATATTGGTAGCAGAATTAAATTAGACAAATCTATTTCAATTTTACTCATTTAAACAACATTAAGCAAGGAATAATTGACGACGGGCCATTGAATTATTAGAAAATAACGCACACCCGAGGTGGGGATGCGGCCACGATGTGAAGCAATGCGAAGTTACACCTCAGGGTGTGCATTACTTTCTAATAATTCAACGGCCCGTCATCAATTATTCCGCTTATACTACGGTTACCACTGCCTGGAACTGCTTTAGCTGTGCGCTTCCCTGAAAACAATTGCTTACCTTAGAATGTTCATCAACCAGTCAGATTCCAAGCATTCAACAGCCCCGTATAATTCTGTTAGTAATGGGTGTACAGTTTTAGGACTTATGCCTGTTATAATTATGTGGAAATCTGAAGTGCTAACTACCCACCTCTCTGCTAATTTGTTAAAAATCGTACTCCGTTTTTTCCCCGCTGTAGGAGTTTGTAGCGGAGTTGCTGAACAGGATCCGTGGCATGCAGAAGCTCAGTACTCCTCAGAAGAAATGAAGCTTTTCTCACCTCCACCCTTCTTCAACCAATCTCATCCCTCCTTTTCCAATTTTAGGGGTGTGACTATTCACCCCTGAGCAGGTGCTCATCCAGTCCCGTTGCCTCTTTTGCATCCATTGGGGAGGAGGTGGAGGCAAAATTATGGGAGATTCAATCAGATCCTTATAAGCAGGGCTTGTTTTCTCATTATGTTGATTTTATTTGTATTTTATTCTATTTCACTTTTTTGTAAAGGGGGAAACATTTCATTGTTTTTAAATGTATTTCATGTTGGTATACATTACTGTGCATTATATTCTTTAAATTTTAATTTGGTAATTTAGTTTTCATTTCAAAGGTTTCAAAGCTCCCTCTCTCAATGAACACATGGACTAAAACCCTTTGTGAAACTGTGACGATAGGTTTAAAATGACATCAGAGGGAATTAGACAGAAGTGGCCTTGTGGATTAATTTTTTCTTTCTTTTTAAACAATTTTTAATAAAAAAAATAAAAAAAAATATATTTTTTTTGAGTCTCGTCTTCCATGAATAGGTGTGCAGGAACATTCATGGACATTTTAATTACAAAAAAAAAGAGAAATAGTAGAGTGTTTAAAGCTATTTTAAAGCGAGGGAGTTTGGCTTTGTGGTATTAACAGGGAAGGGAGCTGTGTGTAGGAAAAAAATTTGGGCTTTGATTCTTTAATTTCCCCCATGCCACACACACAAACACACACTCACTCCCTCTCTGAAATTCATGGGCATCACCACCCTCAGGGATCAGGAGAAATTACCACACACACACACAACCACAGCTGTGGCTTTTGGGCCTCACACATCCACAGATGTGCACACTGACTCTTCCAGAGGGACTGGAGATCATGCTAGACAAGCTGCAGTGTGTCACGGTCTGTGGCAAACATACGTTTTGAATGAATCCTCTCACATGACTCTCCTAAATCATCTTTCCCAGGAAGCCATCTGCTCTTTTTGTCTCAGCCAATCAAATACTATAATAAGAGGGCTAATAGTCTCTCAGTGCTCTTGAGATTCACCAATCCAACATTTCCAGCAGGTGGTTTAGAAGAGCTTTTCCCATAACATGCTAACACATCACTAGCATCTGCACATATTAAACATTCATTGATGATGCTCCTCATCCCATCCGAGCTCACTTGTGAATTATATGAAGTAAGGTACAATGACAACTGTCTTGGACTCACAACTGTTTTATCTCTTTCTCTGCACCTTTTTTTTTTTGTCTTTGGCCCCCCTATTTGAATTTTATGTGTTTATTTCACCTGCTCTGCATTTCATTTTACATGAGTCAATCTCCCTACTTTCAGATGTTGCCTTAGGTTACATTTATGTTATGACAACCAAATGAATTTAATAATGTTTGAGGAACATGCAAGAAAAAAATCTCTGCAAAAGTGGAAATCTTTTTGAAGTTTTAGAATTAAATAAAAGGTTCTTGTACTTTCAATGATTCTTCTTTTTTTTTCTAGGGAAGGAAGTTGACTATGTACCAATCAATTCTTTTTTTAGATGCATTAACTATTAACATAAAATAGAATCGTCCGTTTTTATCATTATATGCACCTTGTAGTGCTGTTGATTTCTCTTTTCTGTGTAAATGAGACACGGGAGGATTGAAAGAATCAACTGGATTTAAAAGGAACAATAATATGAATTTAGGAAAAATGTACTCCAGGTCATACCTTTTGGAGAAAAAAAGTATCCTGTAGCAATACTAAACTGTCTTGGTTTTTTGCCCAATTTTGTTACACTTTTATGCAACTTTAATAAAACTATGTTAAATTGCATTTTCGTGTTGCTGTTTCCTTTTCTTTACTTGACTGAATAAAAATCTTCATTGTATTTCTCTTCGGTCCATTATGAAATATCTCAAGCCGGTCTTTTTAGGGAAACCTTGTCAGTTGGTAGAAAGTTAGTGGGTTTTCAGCTCCAAATGCTATTGGCCAGTTTGACCACCGAACTGAAATCGATGAGACCACGATTCTTCACCATCGAGCTTCTATTGGTTCTTAAAAGTAGCGAGGTCTGAATTGATTGGCTAGCGCCTCACAACGGTAGTGAGTTTCAACAAACGTATAAACGCCGAGGAAGTAGATTTGTCCGATGTCAGCTTGCCCTGATATGCAAATTCAGTCGACAGTATGTGATATTTTTCATGACTTAAACAATAATCGACAAGAAGGTAAGCTGTTTAGTTGTTTATGCTCTTGTAAGACCGTCGTGTATTGTTATCCTGTTTCTTGCATCAGTTAATTTGCAAACATTCATGGAGCGATCAAGAGATTCAATGCAACGTTCCAAAGTAACGTTAAATTAATCCATTACTACGTTGTAATTGAGATTTTTTTTATAAAGGCACAACCGTTTGTTTTTCCCACTCTAGTGCATTAACATTACTGTACCGCGTTATACTGAACACTTCATGTCTCTGAATGAAGTGTGGAGTAGTTCAGTTGGAAAACGAGTTTTTATAACTAACCTAAATCCACAATTCTTTGTGAACAGCACGAGACTGTAACTAGTAATGTCTCTCACAGCATGTAATGTATGAGCTATAGATGTGGAGAACGAGTAATGAGCTTGTAATGTAAGTCAGTGCAGTGCGGCCTTTGGAGGATGTAACGTACATGATACACGTCGAGTCTGTGAAGTTGAACTCGCTCCTAATTCATCATACTACGAACTGAATCAGACGAGTGCATGGGGTTTCCTCTTTCTAATTAAACATAAAGTGCTTAATAGGGTCTTAAACAGCTGCTGCTGTCTCAGGATACTGTGCTCTTAGCTGCTAGTGTCCTCTAAAGGTCTTAAGACTGGTCAGTACATGGCATGCACATCATTTTCACATCTTCAGGTACTGACATATATGGTTCTTTTTATGCTACAATGTTTGAAATCATACAGCCTAGAAAGATATAAGGTGAATAAGAAATATGAAAATATAAACATGGAAAATATGCAGTATTATTCTAACATTTAATTCAATATAAATGATATATAATCATATATTATAAAATTGTAATAGTTAACATTTTTATTTACTGCATCAGACGCCATGAGATCTCACCGCTGTTATTATACTGTTCAATACAGTGCTATAAACAGTCATGCCAGCTCAGCCGGCTGCCAGAGAACCAGAGGAGGAGATGGAGACAGAGGCCGACCCTGAGGTTCCTCAAACTAACGGTGAGGTGGAGGAGGAGCGAGAGGGAGGAGAGGCAGAGGAGACAATGGAGGAGAGTGGAGAGGAGCGGGACAGCGACCTGGAGGAGAGTGAGCCAGAGGAGGAAGAGGAAGAAGAGGAAGAAAGTTCAGGTCTGCTGATTGAATGTTTCATCATTTCCTCGTTGTTTTCTTCCTAACTGTCTGCAGTTGTGTTGCAGCAGCTGTCAAAGGGGTTGCATTGGGAGAGTAATAGTTCGCCTCCCCCTAACCCTCCTCCCCCTCAACCAAAAAAATGATTATTACATATGTTATAATATTGTGTTATATTTTGCATAAAGACACTTAAGCCTTTTTGTTTTACTTTTGAAATGTTCTTTTACTTTTTTTTGTCAATTGACAAATTCCCGCAAATCTTGTAACTTGAATGCATATTGCTTTTGAATAGCATCCAAATAGCCAAAAATGATCATATAGTGATACATAGAATGCTGTCTGCAGTTGTGTTGCAGCAGCTGTCAAAGGGGTTGCATTGGGAGAGTAATAGTTCGCCTCCCCCTCAACCAAAAAAATTATTATTACATATGTTATAATATTGTGTTATATTTTGCATAAAGACACTTAAGCCTTTTTGTTTTACTTTTGAAATGTTCTTTTAATTTTTTTGTCAATTGACAAATTCCCGCAAATCTTGTAACTTGAATGCATATTGCTTTTGAATAGCATCCAAATAGCCAAAAATGATCATATAGTGATACATAGAATTTAGTATATTAATGTGAAGACTGACTGGAATTGATAGGAAAAGAGAATGAACAGCATGGATGAACAACATTGAATGAGAGTGAGTTTTCTCTTTTTTAGAAATGGATGATGAAGATTGTGAGAGAAGACGATTACAGTGCTTAGATGAAATGTCTGACCTGGAAAAACAATTCCTGGAGTTAAAAGACAAGTACGAATACTTCTTTCTAATTGGGTTTAGGCTAGGTGGCATTTCATTTTTTTGACCAATAGGAACAGGGCCATCATATGGGGTGGATGGCCATCAATAAAAATAGTATATTCTGTATTGTATTGTTCAAACTAATTATATTTTTCTAAGAACCAAATTCTCTGTAGAGCTCTATTGATGATGATTTCCACTACAATTTCAGGCTTTTTCAAGAACGTCTGAACCAGGTTAAAATGAAGCTGGACGAGGTTATGACAGGAAAGGCGGGAGAGTACAGAGAACCCTTGGCAACACTGCAGCAGAACCTACAGCAGAGGACACAAGTGGCAGGTGACATATATCAGGACGCACATATCTGCTCTATGTTATCTCGCTTACATATGAACCACAGGTCTCAGGTCATCTTTTAATTCTCCTCCTGTAGGTGTGTATAGAAAACTTTGTCTGCAAGTGGTCAGACACAAACATGAATGTGAAGTGCAGGGGGCAAGACAGCATCTAGAGGTAACACGGCTCAGCTGACCCACATATCTAGATGTAGCATCCTTTACTAAAAGCTACTTCTGTGTTACTATGGTACTAAATGATGTGTCATATATATTCATGTACCATGGAATTTACATGGTACTACAGGGTATTTCAGAAATTTCATGGTACAAAAAAGTTGTTACGTAATGTCATTACATTGGTACCATGCTTAAAAAACATGGTAATACCATGGTACTATTGTATGATTCGACAAACTTACATAGTAATGAAACATTTCGATATGCAGATCCATAAAACAAACATGCACACAGCATATTTATCATAATCTAGAACAGTGGTTCCCAACCACGGTCCTGGAGGCCCCCCAACACTGCACATTTTGCATGTCTCCTTTGTCTGACACACCCATTGCAGGTCTTGGAGTCTCTACTAATAAGCTGATGACTTGAATCAGGTGTGTTTGATTAGGGAGACATGCAAAATGTGCAGTGTCCGATGTCAGCTTGCCCTGATATGCAAATTCAGTCGACAGTATGTGATATTTTTCATGACTTAAACAATAATCGACAAGAAGGTAAGCTGTTTAGTTGTTTATGCTCTTGTAAGACCGTCGTGTATTGTTATCCTGTTTCTTGCATCGGTTAATTTGCAAACATTCATGGAGCGATCAAGAGATTCAATGCAACGTTCCAAAGTAACGTTAAATTAATCCATTACTACGTTGTAATTGAGATTTTTTTTATAAAGGCACAACCGTTTGTTTTTCCCACTCTAGTGCATTAACATTACTGTACCGCGTTATACTGAACACTTCATGTCTCTGAATGAAGTGTGGAGTAGTTCAGTTGGAAAACGAGTTTTTATAACTAACCTAAATCCACAATTCTTTGTGAACAGCACGAGACTGTAACTATTAATGTCTCTCACAGCATGTAATGTATGAGCTATAGATGTGGAGAACGAGTAATGAGCTTGTAATGTAAGTCAGTGCAGTGCGGCCTTTGGAGGATGTAACGTACATGATACACGTCGAGTCTGTGAAGTTGAACTCGCTCCTAATTCATCATACTACGAACTGAATCAGACGAGTGCATGGGGTTTCCTCTTTCTAATTAAACATAAAGTGCTTAATAGGGTCTTAAACAGCTGCTGCTGTCTCAGGATACTGTGCTCTTAGCTGCTAGTGTCCTCTAAAGGTCTTAAGACTGGTCAGTACATGGCATGCACATCATTTTCACATCTTCAGGTACTGACATATATGGTTCTTTTTATGCTACAATGTTTGAAATCATACAGCCTAGAAAGATATAAGGTGAATAAGAAATATGAAAATATAAACATGGAAAATATGCAGTATTATTCTAACATTTAATTCAATATAAATGATATATAATCATATATTATAAAATTGTAATAGTTAACATTTTTATTTACTGCATCAGACGCCATGAGATCTCACCGCTGTTATTATACTGTTCAATACAGTGCTATAAACAGTCATGCCAGCTCAGCCGGCTGCCAGAGAACCAGAGGAGGAGATGGAGACAGAGGCCGACCCTGAGGTTCCTCAAACTAACGGTGAGGTGGAGGAGGAGCGAGAGGGAGGAGAGGCAGAGGAGACAATGGAGGAGAGTGGAGAGGAGCGGGACAGCGACCTGGAGGAGAGTGAGCCAGAGGAGGAAGAGGAAGAAGAGGAAGAAAGTTCAGGTCTGCTGATTGAATGTTTCATCATTTCCTCGTTGTTTTCTTCCTAACTGTCTGCAGTTGTGTTGCAGCAGCTGTCAAAGGGGTTGCATTGGGAGAGTAATAGTTCGCCTCCCCCTAACCCTCCTCCCCCTCAACCAAAAAAATGATTATTACATATGTTATAATATTGTGTTATATTTTGCATAAAGACACTTAAGCCTTTTTGTTTTACTTTTGAAATGTTCTTTTAATTTTTTTGTCAATTGACAAATTCCCGCAAATCTTGTAACTTGAATGCATATTGCTTTTGAATAGCATCCAAATAGCCAAAAATGATCATATAGTGATACATAGAATTTAGTATATTAATGTGAAGACTGACTGGAATTGATAGGAAAAGAGAATGAACAGCATGGATGAACAACATTGAATGAGAGTGAGTTTTCTCTTTTTTAGAAATGGATGATGAAGATTGTGAGAGAAGACGATTACAGTGCTTAGATGAAATGTCTGACCTGGAAAAACAATTCCTGGAGTTAAAAGACAAGTACGAATACTTCTTTCTAATTGGGTTTAGGCTAGGTGGCATTTCATTTTTTTGACCAATAGGAACAGGGCCATCATATGGGGTGGATGGCCATCAATAAAAATAGTATATTCTGTATTGTATTGTTCAAACTAATTATATTTTTCTAAGAACCAAATTCTCTGTAGAGCTCTATTGATGATGATTTCCACTACAATTTCAGGCTTTTTCAAGAACGTCTGAACCAGGTTAAAATGAAGCTGGACGAGGTTATGACAGGAAAGGCGGGAGAGTACAGAGAACCCTTGGCAACACTGCAGCAGAACCTACAGCAGAGGACACAAGTGGCAGGTGACATATATCAGGACGCACATATCTGCTCTATGTTATCTCGCTTACATATGAACCACAGGTCTCAGGTCATCTTTTAATTCTCCTCCTGTAGGTGTGTATAGAAAACTTTGTCTGCAAGTGGTCAGACACAAACATGAATGTGAAGTGCAGGGGGCAAGACAGCATCTAGAGGTAACACGGCTCAGCTGACCCACATATCTAGATGTAGCATCCTTTACTAAAAGCTACTTCTGTGTTACTATGGTACTAAATGATGTGTCATATATATTCATGTACCATGGAATTTACATGGTACTACAGGGTATTTCAGAAATTTCATGGTACAAAAAAGTTGTTACGTAATGTCATTACATTGGTACCATGCTTAAAAAACATGGTAATACCATGGTACTATTGTATGATTCGACAAACTTACATAGTAATGAAACATTTCGATATGCAGATCCATAAAACAAACATGCACACAGCATATTTATCATAATCTAGAACAGTGGTTCCCAACCACGGTCCTGGAGGCCCCCCAACACTGCACATTTTGCATGTCTCCTTTGTCTGACACACCCATTGCAGGTCTTGGAGTCTCTACTAATAAGCTGATGACTTGAATCAGGTGTGTTTGATTAGGGAGACATGCAAAATGTGCAGTGCTGGGGGGCCTCCAGGAATGTGGTTGGGAACCACTGATCTAGAAGAAGTATCACTAAAAAACACACCACAGTGAAAAAGCACTGCTGTAAATAAATACTTGCATGTCTCTTCCAAAACAGTGTGTGTTTGTTTGTTGACAGTGCAGTGATGATCATGAATCATATCGAGTCGGTGTGTGTGTGTGTGATAATGAGATGCTTGTTTTTCTAGAGTGAGAGGACACTCTTGTTTGATGCCATGAAAACAGAGTTGTTGGAGAAGATCCGCAGACTGGAGGAGGACAAACAGAGCATAGATATCACCTCAGGTACATAAACACACACACACGCACGCACGCACATTTACCTGGCTATCAGAGTAGGGATATATGTCTGCCATAGACTGTAAAAAAGATGGATGGCACACCTTCACTCACTTCCATTGAAGAAAAGTGAAGCCGCCAATGTCTCAATAGGGCGCGGATATATTGGGCTGATTTGGGACCAGTCTGCGCAGTAGTGAGCGAAGTGGAGCTGCGTCCCGCCCACACTCCGGTAGAGTCGATCGCAAGCACACGCCCCTGACCCTTTTTTAATTAGCCCGACTGCTCCAATTTTTGTCTGCTGATTGCCGTACAAGAGGCTTCTGTTTAAATAAGGTAAATACAACTCCAGTCTCCTGAAGATCCCGAAAAAGTTTGTTGGTGCCTCAGTTCGCTCAGAGAAGCTGTCAATCTCAGCTGTCAATCATGACGTCACACCCCCCTTTTTATAGCACCACATAACTAACTAAAACAAACGTATTTAAAAATCGAACACTTGAACTTACATCGGCGTGATAAAAACTACATAAAATGACAAAAACCATCTTTGGAAAAAAAATTATTTGAAGTGAAGTTGTATTATTTAGTTTGTCTCATGTCCCATTAGATTACATGGAGAGGGCGGGGGCGATCAAAACTTTTGGCTTCACTTTTCAAGACTTGTGAGGCACACTTGATGTCTACAATATTATTACTCCATCTGAATCCCTAACCTTAATAGAGATGCGCTACTTAACCCAAAACAACGGGGCTCGTCAAACTGTTTAAAAGCAGGTTTGGGTCTGTTTTTTTTTGCATTTGTTTTTTACTTAATATTTAGATTTTGCGTTGAGGTGTGTAATGTCAAGGTTTGCTTATATAGCACCTTAAAAAGCTAAACGAGTGCTAACCAAAGTGCTGCACAACAAACATAAAATAGACATCATCCTGCAATGAAACAACTACATTGATGAAATAATAATAAAGTAAAATGATGGTATTAACTGGATTAATAATAATAATTTGTTTAATTCATATAGTGCCTTTCCCAAGCTCAAGGACGCTTCACAGTAACAGTAAGGAACAAACAATCATTTCACACAATGTATTGACAATGACTTCTGAAACAAGTATTAATTAATTAATTTAAATACAAGTATTATAGTGTAAAAATTAAGATATTAGTGTAACTGAGTTATGAAAAATGATTAATTAATGACAATATGCAGTTGCTGATATTTATATAGCCAGAGGTAAGATGAAATTCTGACAGCTTGTATTGTAAATCAATGAGCTCTTTATAACCGTATAGCAGACTAATAACATAAATTGTATATAAATATCAGTAGTCACTCTGTATCTCCCAATAATGTCTTAATAAAATGACATTTAAATGCTTGTTTATCTAAATGTTTTACGATCAAAGCTCTGCAGTTCTTATTGTTTGGGGCAAAACATATAACACAATGCAATGTAATGATGATTAAGAGATATAGAAAAACATTTGTCTAAAGCCTGGTGTATCTTATTTGGTACAATTTAATGTGATTATTCTAAAAACTGTGTTTATATCAAGTATATTTAAGTTGCTTCAGTCCAGTTATTCTTACGTTTATTTGATAAAAATCAGTATTTACACAGCTGATTTCACAGCAAGTGTACAAATGTCAAGTCTACTGGGACTTGAAGGGAGATGTGTTTAGAATCATAATAAAAGGCCTTTAACTTGCCAAAAAAATAACTATCAATCAGACAGCAAAAGGCATGTAGTAGATAATTGTATAGATACTTGTGTACGTTGAGGTAGCAAAGTTGCTGTTTTTTCCCCTTCAAAAAAAAAATATAACAAGAAAAATCATTATTTTTGTCAAATTTTATATGTTTGTTAGCTGTAGTATATTGGCTGAATGCACAAAATGGCTGAGTGCAAATACTATCAGTGATGAGAATTTAAATACAATTCATGTTTTGGTAGGGATGACAGCTTTTTTAAATTAAATGTTACAAATTTCCAAAACGTGTTTAAATGAGCATTGTATGTTAAATTCATTATAAATCATGTTTAGTGATGTTCTTACCAGGGAGTGGACTTTTTACACCCCTGGCTATTTGCAATAGTTACTATTTACTATTTTTCAGTGTGATTTTTGGTGAATTGTATAAAAAAAATAAAAATTAGGGGGAAGTTTGATCCTCAAACACCACAGTGTCAATTATGATATTAATGTATGGAACCCACAACAATTAAAAAAACACAAAAACATATTGTCCCCGTTTTTAAATTCGTAGATAATCACAAGTGAGATTTCAGTGATACTTTTACCACTGAGCTAGGAAATGTCCCCAGTTTTCATTTCAGAAATCTGGTCACCTTAGTCCAGACAAAGAAACACCGACAACAGAACAACAGAGAGCAGAATGGAGTTATTATAGATTAAGGATATCTAGGAAGTACAGAACATGTAAGTAATTAATATAATGCTAAACATTCAATATTCACGCCAGTATATCTGATGTGTAAGCTGATAAGCAAAGCATGCTGAGTGGATTGAGCGAGCGGCAGCGGAGATGCACGAGCTTGTTGTGCGAATATCCCTTTCTCACAGAGATCACTGGATAGTTTGAATTTCGGTCGGATATGTCAAAAGCAAGTAAAACAAAAAGTTTCATGGATCGTTTGTATTAAAACTAAATCATAAACTAAAACTAAAAAATTATAGGGGCATTAACTATAAACTATTTTTATTTTAAACGTCAAGCATGCACGACTTTATTTAAAGTGAATATGGAACTGGCAGCCTGTGAGAAATGCGCTAGGCACCAATACAAATGTGTGTGTGCGTTGCGAATGTTTTGCCTGCTTTACGTTAATTGCATTAAATGAGTCGGTTTTGAATATAAGTCGCAGAACGTTTCAAATGATGAAAATCATTTGAACGGGCATAATTATGTGTGAAAATAGCTGTAAGAAATATCTGTTTGCTAAATAAAGCCAGCTAACATGATTCATATTTTTATATTTTTCTGTACCCAATATATTTCAAAATTACAAATACTATGAAAATACAGATATCGTTATCGGCAAGTACCAAAAGTAAAAGTATCGGTATCAGATGCGTTCTGGAAAAAGTGGTATCAGTGCATCCCTAATCAACACATACTAATTAGTTGTTTATCTGACACTTAATCCAAAAGGTCTTACATTACATTTAGAAAGTTCATCAGAGGCCACCAATTAATAGACTGCGGTCCACATCAGACAGTGTGATGATACAGGAATGATCACACATGGCTCATTTCGTTTCATTAAATAATGTATCTGTCTTAACATTCATTGTATTGCCGTACAACATACTTTCTCCTGAAACAGTATAAATTATCTTTTTTTTTTTTGGACCATTTCTGGGAAAGAAATTTTGAGGCTCGACCTCACGGGAATTTCCAAACTAGTCCAAAACGGTTTATGCCAGTTTTGTCTTTTTAATCTTTCAAAAGATGCTGAAAATGGGAATCTTGCTGGTGAAGCTAGTTAAGTAGCATGGTAGAGACACCGATATACAAAACACAACACATCGCCTCAACAAATCGCCCAGTTGCCAGATTAGATCTTTAACCAAAATGCTATACCTCTTATCCACACTTTGTTTGAAGAAGTTGTCTTCCTTCCCATCCTGCTTGCTCAACATGTCTTTGTTTTTCAGGGCCATACATAGTGTATATGCTAAGAGACATTGACATACTAGAGGACTGGACAGCCATCAAGAAGGTGTGATTCATGATGAGTGATTCACAGTGAATGTGTGTGATGGATCGTGACTTTTTTCTTTCTGTCTTTCAGGCAAAAGCGGCACTGATGCCCCTGAAGAAAAAAGCAGACAGTAAGTCCGTTATTAAATGGCCCTGTGTTCATTTAAGTCCTTTGTTTAAGCTTGCCTGTCGGTCTTTCTCAGGAAGCTACACTGGGAGATCAAGGATCTCATGGTAGTCAGGTGAACCTCATTAAACTTTGACACAAGTGACTGAATTAACTCATTGAATATTTATTGAAGGAAATCACGTGCGCTGACCATCAGAGACCTTGCCTCGGGTTAAATATATTTAACCAATGATTTCTTTCTCACGACAAGCTTGGAATAGATTTCATAGTGCAATATAGGATTCTCTCTTACTTCAAAAATGTAATTGCATAATGCTGCATAATCATTTTTAATTCAAGGTTCATGTTTGTTTTTGAGTATCTTGTATGTGTTGATGCATGTTTTTGAATAATGGGGGTCTTTATCTGGTATAAGACTTCCTAGTAAACATGCCTTCAGGGATACGCACAGACTCCTAGACAAACACACACAACATGTATAGTGTTACTGTCTGTCTCTAGCTTAAATGTGTCAAAGGCTTAAGCATGTTCTCCATGGACATCCCAGTTGCTTCCATTAGCGCTGACCCTCACTCACAAGCTCTATCTGTCTGGCCTCTGATTAAGTTTGGTTTATAGAGCCATTTCCCTCTTTCTGTACTTGCTGATAATATACTTGCTGATAATATATTAATGAAATAAAATGCCATTTTAATTACATTAAAGTATATTTTAGTTTTCCATAAATGCTTGTCAGTACATTCAGCAGTACATTTTAAGGTACTAATTTGCATCCTTCAGAGGTAAATAAAGTACAGAGGTGTACCTTTTGAAAAAGTATTGCCCCAGTGACAGCAATCTTTTCGCGTCTGTGAACCATTTAATGACAGCAATTTCACTTCAGAGCTAGAGAGCCCTATACAGTGACATAAAATGCCTTGAAAACAGAGTTAGAGCATTATGAGCTATTAAAGCATAACATGTTGAAGAGCTGTGTGTGTCTGTTTGTCTCTCAGACAGGCAGGTGCCCGTGCGATGTGAAGGTGGGGATCTCTTCTATGATGGAGAGAGATTCTCCAAAGGCAGCAGTGTCGTTCTAGAAGTCAATGACGACAGCCCAGCACAGTCAGTAGAGTATAAAACATAAGACTGCATCTGTCTTCGCTTTGGCTTTGTTTGCAAAAGCATTTCAATTGAAATGGTTTCCCTGTTTTGTGTGTTTCTCTCAGGGCCGTAATAACAGGGATCAGCACAGGAGAGGTCTGGTTCAAGCGCACAGATGGCACCAAAACCAAAATATACGTCTCCCAACTTCAGAAAGGCAAATACACCATACAAAAAGCTTAGAGTAGATAAACATTACACTCAGAGAGTGTGTGAATCTACCCTTTAATAATTAACACTCAAATTCATCAACACATTTAGAACAGCTTATAAAAATCCAATCTAATGCTATGCACTGGTATTGATCAGACCAGAGGACTTTATGTGCAGTGACTTATAATTTTGCCCTTTTTTCTATACATATTTCATGATTAATATGATAATAAGAGGGATCCAGATCAACGCTGTTAGTGACAAGTAGGCAATTTCTGGTGCAGCTAAAGTTTAATTAATTCAGACACAACATGGACATACAAAACCTGTTGACCAAATGCTAACAGACCTTATGAAGTCTTTCTGTACCATAATACTTTGAGTTCTTCACACTGAATATATTCATAATACTTCATACTGACCTTATATCAAGTCTGATACACGAGAGAGAGAGAGAGAGAGA
Organism: Sinocyclocheilus grahami; assembly: GCF_001515645.1. Classification (NCBI taxonomy): domain Eukaryota; kingdom Metazoa; phylum Chordata; class Actinopteri; order Cypriniformes; family Cyprinidae; genus Sinocyclocheilus; species Sinocyclocheilus grahami. The sequence goes on along the minus strand of NW_015506511.1, from coordinate 32,367 downwards.
GAGAGAGAGAGAGAGAGAGAAAAGATTTTTACTCTCATTTGCAGCGCACGTCAATATAGTCACCGTGTGGGTCAGTTAACTCTGACTCGGGAGTCTGCGCCCGGAGTAATAGCATACTCTCTCACTCAGACACAGGCGGAGGGTGAGCCAACTCCAGAAGCTAATGTTTAGACTAATAACTACGCACATCACAAACCCATCTTTTTAGGCAAGTACCAGATATGGGTGTCATGTCATAAAATATTTTAATACCACGGAATTTGTATTTAACGTGATCACAATTTAATTTCCACTTTTATTCACAGCGAATAAATTACAGAGAGAAAGTGAACAAAGAACTTAGGCTACATTATCAAAGAACATCATGACTTTTAAAAACTAAAAACTTTGTGGTTTATTATTTTGAGTCGTTTGGGACACGGTAACACACGACCCTCTCACAATATATTGCTTTACAGATCTATCACTTTTACGGCTCAGAAATGTTCACGCAATCATGCGGCACGTATCAGAAGTTCCGCGCCCGAGGCCCGAGCCCAAGTGAACCGCGCTCTGGCCCACCTCTTCCAACAGAGCCAGGGCTCTAAACGAAACGCGGCTTGTGATCTGCAAGCACATCAAACATGATGGAAATGATGGAAAGACACATAATGTTGGGAATTTGTTTTAAGGGTCACCAAAGTGCATCCCTGTCCTGCTCAAATACAACAGATAAGAGATATTATGATTCTCCAAAAACAAAAACCTATTTCAGTCAACACACTCTATTACTACAAACGAAGTTCAAAATACTGCATCCCAGCACACATGACACGATGATCTGGTTGATATGACTGTGCATGAATTGTGGTATAACTTTTGTGTCTGTGGTTAAAACAAGATGTTCATTTTTTGAATTTGGCGACAAAATCCCCAAATTGGCAACACTGCGTGATGGTGCCGGTCTCTACTCGGAAATTGCCTGTCATAATGGTATGATCGAGGCTCTGGACTCTGAGCAAAATTTGTTTTTCTATAACAAACTATAAAATTGTTTCTATAAAAACGTGAATGCCCTGGCAGTGGCAAATATAGCTTTGGTTTTATATTCAATTTGATAACGTTAATGTTATAAGTTGAAATTTACAAGAAATATTTTAACTGCTACTATCTAAAAGGAATACTGCTGTAAAAAAAGTGTTTAAAGCAATGTCGCCACAATAGCAGACCGGTGTGTAAAACTCTCGGACGTATTTTAAAGATTCTGTGCCGCGAACTTTAAATTTCACATACTTTTGAAAATCCAGCTTTAGTTGATCCTGATAAGCGCTCGTCGTCACAGTTGTAAACACGACGGCTTTCTTCTTTCGTGAGGGGGTTTGGCGACACGGCATCTTTGTTTCCAGGTGGAACGTTACAGAACGCGACACACACTCCTCCCGGAAATCCTGTATAATTCAACCAATCCGATGACGACTTCAAAACTCCTGAAGTGTTTCCACTTTTGTGTGCCATATGCATCAGACGTTTAGCCAACGTTCTGTGGGCGTGACGTCTGAAGCTGAGACTAACACTCTAGTAATCGCGCTGTCTCCTGTTAAACACACCAAGAACAAACACATACACACCTGCTTTAAGTAAGGGGAAGTCGTGGCCTAATGGTTAGAGAGTCGGACTCGTAACCCAAAGGTTGTGGGTTTGAGTCTTGTACCGGCAGGGATTGTAGGTGGGGGGAGTGAATGTACAGCGCTCTCTTCCACCTTCAATACTACGACTGAGCCCCCAACTACTCCCTGGGCAGCCGCAGCAAAAAAATGGCTGCCCACTGTTCCGGGTGTGTGTGTGGCCACATGTCACGTCACTTTTTAAAAAAACTTTTTTTTTTTTTTTTTTACGCACATGACCTCTTTCATTCCTGGTCAGGCAAAAACAGAAAAGACTGTCTCAAATATAATTTGTTCATTCTCCAGTTTTTTTGGTCTAGTTACATGTTCTGAGCTCCCCATCATTCATATATGCGGTGGGGTGGAGAGGCAGAGCAGAACGTACAGAGACATTCCAGCGAGCGGAGCGGAGCAGAGGGGAGAGCAGGCTTGAAGGAGTGAAAACAAAGCCTAGGTGACGGTACCGGACGAGTCAATCAGAGTCTGTGTTTATTAGCGCTCCTTTCTCTCTCACTCTCTCCTGTTTGTTCTCTCTCCTCCACAGTTTTCATCGCACTCCCTCTCTCTTAGTTGAGTGTTTTCTGTTCATCCATTCTGCTCTTGCCATGTGTTTTTCTTTCCCAGATTCTTTGGCTGCACTAAATATCCTGGTGTAAAGACCAGTTTAGGTCAGCATGGCTGGTTTATCCTGGTGTGGTGAAATCAACATTCAATATACAGTATAGATGGTATACAGAATGCTAGTTGTCTGCTTCTATAAGCATTTTTTTTCTTATCTCTTCCTCCTTATAGATCACTGGTGTTAAGAGCAGTATGGATATGTAAGCTAGCTGTTAGTTTGAGTTCGCATTAGTGGATAAATTGTGTTTGTGAGGGAACCCTATAAAGGTTACTGTATCATTTTTGATATGCACATTTCCAAGGACTCTAAATTACTACAATGATCAAAACTTTGCTGAAAAACCTGTTGGATGAAATCTATGCCTTCTGTCATTTGTGCTTTTTATTAGCATGTAAAAGGCCTTGAAAAATGTCCACCTTCAGATTGTGATACTGATGCTTATAAAGTAAATTTCAGAATAACTTTTATATTATAATATTTCAGATCACTTATTGGACTGAAGCAAGTCCAGGTTTACATGATTATCCATACATAATATTTTAGAAAAATCAAATGTGAGTATCAAATATGATACATCAGGCTTTTTAGGATTATTTATTTGTATGTCTCTCAGTCATGTGCGTTTGCCCCCACAATAAAAACTACAGAGCTTTGATCCTAAAACTAAGCATTTAAATATTTTACTGTAAGACATATTATTACTCCTAATAATATGTCTTACAGTAAAATATTTAAATGCTTAGTTTTTAGTTTTATATTATTATATGACAACTGATATTTATGTTTTTTATTTATTAAAATGTAAGTAGTCTGTTATATGCTTAAAAAAATCTCATTGATTTACAAGAGAGCGAGAGAGAGAGAGAGACGTGAGTCTCAAACACACAAGCTTACCAGCTAATCCCCTGTAATAACACAAACTCACACACATTGGCTCAAAGCAACACCTGAAATAAGAATCAGAGCCTCATGCTCTCATTGGCAATCCAGGCACCCATGTTTTAGAGTCCCGGAGGAGACTCACTGCCAGAGAACGAGTGAGAATGGGCACGAGGGCTGTCAGGTTGTCCAACCCTGGCTAGACAGATCAGACTGCCTCAAATCCCACCTCAGGTTTTAGACATGTGAATGGATATAAAAAAAAACACATCATTTTATTCAAGGAAAACCAGAAACAAACTCCAGGTGTTGAGACAGATTTACACAGACAGATCAATAGTTAAATAAACAGACAGAGAAACGGATGGATGACGGATAGATTGCAGACAGACAGCAGTGGAAACAAGTTCAGAACATAACAGAACTATTACTGTGGGCTACCCACTGATCTAATAGAGAGCATCCATATTTTATATAATTTTTACACGGTCAGAAAAAAAGTGCAAAATTGTAGTTTTAATGGGTACAACAGTTTGTCACGGGGGCAGTACCCTCATAGGGACATCTTTGAACCTTTTTTTTAACACCCTTTTTTGCACATTTGTTTCTGACAGGTACTTCTGCTAGCACGATGAAAGGATGTATTACACAATCCGTTATCACTCATCAGGAATAATCCACAGTATAGCTTCTTAGAGCACCTTAATGAGACTAAATACAGGATTACAATTAAATTGATTTGAAATGCAATTTCAGTTCACATTATAAGGCATGCAATTGATCATGGTCAAATGTTGAGCTGTGCAGTTTGTAAAGGGCAAAACACCAGCTGAAATACATCACCAACTTGATTTCTATTATTATTATAACTACCCATGCGAATGGATGTATCAATATATTAATATAATCAACAGTTCATAAAAAAATGAGAAATATTTGGAAATATTAATTAAAATGCTTGGAATGAATTGGAATGGTTTAGTGAGCACTCATCCCATGGAAAATAATTCTGCATCTCCTTTAATGATGACAGCTGTGGTATTTACAAAGGATTTGATGACCAATGGACACGAAAATCGACCATTAATAATAATATTCAAAGGACAATTAATATGGAAGCATATAGGTAGCGAAATTCAATTTAAAATGCAATATGCAAAATGGCAATGCAATATTCGCTCCACTTCATCTGCAGTGAATTCAACGATCTTATCAGATCTCCAGCAGCCGTGTTTCAAACGATCCAAACGTAACACGCTTCCGCCAATCCCCACCTTGAAGCAATGATTGACGGAGGGGGGGCGTGGTCAGCTCGGAATGCATTTTCAAATAGAATTTTGCTACAAATATCCCACGGCGTCATGATGAAAATGCAATCCTAAGTGTTCTAACTGTTAGTCTAAATGCATTTAGGACAAATAGCATTTAAATGATCATTTTGCTACCATTTCTGCTTGAACATGTTACACATATCAAATCAATTTGTATTATACATTTTCATTTTCATTTCACAACTTATAAAGCGTTCAAATGCGCATGCAATTTACATATTATATACTGTTGGAAATGGCAAATGTAAATTATATAATTTAATTTTCATTTTACTTTTGCACCAAACTTTACACGTATGGCTAATGGAAAATGTAAATTTAAATACAGAAATACACTGCCATTTTGAATATTGCGTTGCCATTTTGAATATTGCATTGCCATTTTGCATATTGCATTTTAAATTGAATTTCGCTACCAATATGCTTCCATAGATTAATAGTAACAAGACACACAACATGATTGTATGCTTTTGACTTACAATATGACTTGATAGCTATACACTAAAACCATTCCAAAGTTTGGGGTCGGTAAGATTTTGAAATGTTTTTGAAAGAAGTCTCTTATACTCACCAAGGCCTCCTATTTGAAAGCTGTATTTTGAAATGCAGCAAAACAGTAATATTGTAAAATATTGTAACAATTTAAAACAACTATTTTCTATTGTAATATATTTTAAAATATAATTTATTCCTGTGATGGCAAAACAGATTTTTATTAGAAGCCTTTACTCCAGTCTTCAGTGTCACATGATGCTTCACAAATCATTCTAGTAACATTTACTATTATTAGGGCCCAAGCCAGAAAGGCGCAGGGCCCTATTGATCCCCTAAGGATTATTATTATATATATATATATATATATATTTTTTTTTTTTTAAGGTATGAACAATCCTCACTTTAGATGAGCTCACAAAAATAGATGGCTGGCAGCTTCTAAATGTTTTACAACTACCTGACCTTATCATGAATTACAGCAGGAATATGTTAACAAAGCATTTATTAACACACTGAGCAACTATTATCATGTGTTTAAATAATACGATATATAAATATACATTTAAATAGTTTATTAATCATTTACATACACTTTCTAAATGATCATATGAACTCCTAAATAACTGGTTTGTAAATAACGTAATAATTTAGAAACGATAAATTGATCATTAATAAAGTATGAAAATACAATTATTAAACATTATACATATACTCAAGAACAAAACATTTATAGCTGTATTTATAAACTGCTTACTAGTGCCTTTTAATGTTGGAACAATGCTTTATAAAGGATGAATTGACTATTTACTAATGCTTAACTAATGATTCATTGTGTGCCAATTTATTTAATGTTTAAGTTTTGAATATTAACTGACATTAATACATGCTATATAATTATTGTTCATGTTAATTAATATAGTTAATGTTAATAACTGAAACCTTATTGTAAAGTGTTACTAAAGTTTTATATATTGTTCTGTGTATGTGTGTTTCACAGTCTTGATGGTTTGGATTAACCCTTTAATTGCCGTATCCCTTAAAACCAGACTGACAGACGGTTAGTGTAAATGCATGTGCCCGCTGTGCACCGTTCTCCTGATGCCTCCGGAGTGGCGTTTGCACTGACGGCTTGGGCCCGCCATCGCTGCTTGCAGCTATATTTATTATTATTATTATTATTATCATTATTATCATTATCATCACAGCTGAAAACAGTTGTTCTGCTTAATATTTTTGTGGAAACCATTAAATATTTTCAGAATTCTTTGATGAATCAAAGAATTTAAAGGTCAAAAGATCAGCTGTTTGAAGTAGAATTTTTAGTAACATTATATATGACTTTAATGTTAGTTTTAATCAGTTTAATGCATCCTTGCTGAATAAAATAATTAATTTATTTAAAAAAATCGTACTTACCCCAGACTTTTGAATGGTAGTCTAAAAAAAATTTTTTTATATTGATTTCTTGACTTGTTGAAAGTGTTCCTTTAACCTGGACACTGCTAACAGGGACATGAAACTTGAACATTGGGGGGAAAAAGAGAATGTGTCTCATAATTTCAACAGACCACCAAGAGGCAAATTATTAAATGATTATGTAGGGCAAGAGTCACTTGTGTGGGCTCTAAACAAGTTCACTTGATTTAATATACAATTTCAGTCCATATTCTTAAATTACTTTTTCTTTAAAAAAAATTCTGAGAAAATACTGCAGGGTGTCTCTAATGTTAATCACACATAGACATTTGTAGACGTCATGTCATTATTTTAGACAAGCCAACGGCAAATACACCCCCACACATAACACACACACACACACACATTACCGCTGCAATATTAAAATGCTGGCGACCAGACAGGATGTAACCGAATTAGTGAATGTTCGTTTAACGGATGAATAAACCAGAACCTGTGTGTATGAGTCAGAGAGCAGCTGCACACAAGTTGTGAGGTATTTAGGGAGAGCAAGTCCACGTGCTCTTTACAAAGGGGCCACAGTATTTATACACACACCAGCATGGAAGTGGAGACAGTAAAATAAGCATCTATGACACATAAAGTGCTTCCCTTCTCCATCTTTCTCTCTTTCTCCCTTTCTCAGTATTGTTATAAATAGATCTATATGTGTTTGACATGCAGGGGCCCTCAAATGTTCAAACAGTTCACACAGAAGTTTGATTTACTGCTTAGTAGGGGGGCTTGAAATAGTAAAAAAATAAAAGAAACATTTTTGGGAAAAAATTTCTTCATCCCATTCACCCACCTCATCCTGCCTCTCTCTCTGTCCCCTTCTCCTCCCCCTGACAGCATCAGGGGGGGTTGACACAAACACAGAATGAAACACAGAACATTCCTGGAGATGAAAGGGCACCGTGAGAACCTCAGGACCCACCACTGAGCTGACACACATACACCGACAGACACACTTACCTGTCATCTGTGCAACACTCGCGCTGACACACACACGCAGGCCACCTGTCCTTGCGACTACACAGCCTTAGGGATGAATTCACCGAGATAAAAAAGAGAGAAAGATGGAAAAGACAAACGAGAAGGGTGATCGGACACAAGAGCAGCAGCATGGATGAGACGGATTTTGGAGACCAGCAAGAGAAAGAGAATGATGCAACACAACAAAGTGAGAGCAGATGGGTGTGAAGAAGAATTGAAAATATTTAAAGGAGGAGTTTGCCCAAGGCTCATCATTTACTCACCCTCATGTGATTTCCAAAACCTTTCTTCTGTGGAACACAAAAGGAGGATTTTGAAAAATTGCACACACACACAACCCCCACATGCAATTACAATGAAAGGGGACTGGGGTTTCAAAAATCTTCAGAAAGAATGCAAAAGCAATGGAAATGTCATAAAAGTAGTCACACAAAGATGTAGAATGGCTTCAGAAGACTTTGAAACAACTCAAATGATCACAATCAATCGAATAATTTCCAAGCAGAATGAAAAACGAAACAATACATTTGATAAATGTATTAAACAATCATTGTGTTAAACATATTTACTTTATTTCTTAATGGGATAGTAGAAAATTCTGTCAGCATTTACCGACCCTTGCTTGACATCAGAGAACCAATGAGGTTTGTTGTCTTGTGTCAAACATGTATGGTCAAGCTTTATTATTTGATGTGCAAGCTTCAATTGTGTTTATAAGATGAATGAGTCACTTTCCTGTCGCTCCTGTAGCCTGCTAAACTGTAAGAACTGCTAAAATGTAAATGTGAATTCAATGTACATTGTCAAAGTCAAAGTACATCGCACAGTTTGGATACAAGCATCTGCCAGATGCATAAATGTAAATGAAAGAAAGTCTTATTGGTTTGGAATGATATAAGGGTAGGAATGAAATAAGGATTGATGACAGAAATTTCATTTTTATGAACTTTGATAAAACATATCCCTCTGGTTTGTTCGGGTCAATCTGACCCGGAGAAGATTTTCTTTTTCCTGAAAATACTAGTTAATGTTATTGCATTGGACTCAAACTTACTGACTTTGTTTACACAGGGTATAAGTAATTCTCTGAAATTTTGGCGGAATTTTCGTAATTTTTTGTGGGTTTTATTTCACCTTGTCAGACTTGTGGTCTTCCTGGTCAAAAATGGCCGGCCCACAAAATATTGCTTATAAATCTCTCATTATGCTATATTATCACCAAATATTGGATTCAATCTTTTTGTCAGCTTGTTTTCATTCATTTAGGACTGGTTATGAGTTTCTATTAATCATTTACATACACTTTCTAAATGATCTTAAGAACTCCTAAATAACTGGTTTGTATATAACTTTAGAAATAACTTGAGATATCATTTATCTGAGAGCAGGTACCCAATTTTTTTAGTGAATAAAATATTTATTATGTATAATTTCCACAATATGAGATACAAAATTATGAAAATTTGCATTGTGTATCACACTAGTGTACTTTAACGTTTAATCAGGAAGTTTGCTTTGAAATGCTTTTTTTTGTACAAAATTGTAAAAAGTCACACTTGTGGTGTTCCTGGTCAAAAATGACCGGCCTACAATCGATTGCTTATAAATGTCTCATTATGCTATATTATCACCAAATATTGAATTCAATCTTTTATCAATTTGTTTTCTTTCATTTAAGACTGGTTTTGTTTTTCTATTTACATCTGGTTAATTGTAGGCCTCATTTATCTGAGAGTAGGCACCTCATTTTTTGAGTGAAAAAATCGTTATTTATTAATAATTTTCACAATATGAGATAAAAAATTATAAATCACACTCGAGTCTTTTAATATTTAATCAGGAAGTTTGATTGGAAATGCTTTTATTTTGTAAAAAGAAAATGACACAAAGTCACACTTGTGTTCCACAGCCATTCAAAGTGAATGGGGAAGAATCAAAGTAAGAGAAACAACTAGTCAACAAGTTGATTATGCTCACATTTGTGCATGCATACTCACGCTGCCACACACACACACACACACACACACACACACACACACACACACACACACATTTAGTGTATTCAAACTACTGCGAGTATTACATGCTCTCTATTTCATAACCTAAATGGCATCCAATATCCTTTTATCAATCTGATATTTAAAATCTCTGAATAAAAAATAATTCAAGGTAATTGCAACTTCTCACTATTCTAACTTTTAAAAAAAGAATTGTGAGATAAACTCAATTGCAAGGAAAAAATAATTGTAAGATAAAAACTCGCAGTTGTGAGAAAAAATGTCAAGATATAAACTCGCAACTGCGAGAAAAAAATAACTGTAAGATAGAGTTTGAATTGCAAGAAAAAAGTCAGAATTGTGAGATAAAAAGTCTCAATTACCTTG
>NW_015506511.1:628-21730 GCF_001515645.1 Sinocyclocheilus grahami | reverse complement strand
ATTCAAACTACTGCGAGTATTACATGCTCTCTATTTCATAACCTAAATGGCATCCAATATCCTTTTATCAATCTGATATTTAAAATCTCTGAATAAAAAATAATTCAAGGTAATTGCAACTTCTCACTATTCTAGCTTTTAAAAAAAGAATTGTGAGATAAACTCAATTGCAAGGAAAAAATAATTGTAAGATAAAAACTCGCAGTTGTGAGAAAAAATGTCAAGATATAAACTCGCAACTGCGAGAAAAAAATAACTGTAAGATAGAGTTTGAATTGCAAGAAAAAAGTCAGAATTGTGAGATAAAAAGTCTCAATTACCTTGTTTTATTTTTTTATTCAGTGGCAGAAACAGGCTTCCATAGCTTTATGAGAACATGAAAGTCTTAAAACCTCAGAATATTTTTTTCTAGAAGGCGTGATAAAAGAATGTAGATGAAAGAAAGATTTTTTTGAAGCAGAGACAATGCAGGCTAAAGACAAGACAGTTTGAGTGTGTGTGTGTGTGAGAGAGAGAGAGATTGATGAAATGATATTGGTTTCTCTTTAGGGTAGGATGAAATAGAGAGCATGTAATACTCGCAATAGTTTGTATACATGAATGTGTGTGTGTGTGTGTGGTGGTGGGGGGGGGGGGGGGTAGCATGAGTATGCATGCACATGCACAGGTCCAAGGCCTTTATGTTTGCAAGCACACATGTACAAATGTGTAATAATATTAATCTCAACATCCCATCCACCTATCCATGCATCCAACCAACCATCATTGTATTGGCATATAATACCTTGAAGTCAAATCATTAATAATACTGCATTAACCAATAACACTACTGCTGTTTTAATGGATTCAAATATATACTTTTCCTTTGTATTTTTCCTCTGCTCGTTCCTTTTATCAGCTGCAATGGCCTGCTTTTTTCAAGGATATAATTAAAGGAGTTTTTCTTTTTTTCACCAAATGTTATCTGCTGTTTCACCGTTTTATTCAGCAGTGTTTTTTCCACTCTCATGCATCAAGGTTTTTCCCCTTCCCTTTTTTATGTGCACAATTTTTTTTTGCATCGTCTTTGATCAAACATGTGTTTGGATTGCAGGTTTATTTTCTTCAGTACTGTTTTCTCATTTCCACCCCGGCCATGTTGCTTTATGTATGTCAGTATGACAGAGTGCAGCTTTGTTTTTGGAGGATCACTGCTGAGGAACAAAATATTGTGTTTCTCAGGTCCTTTAATCCAGCTCTCCTCTCACCTCTGCTCTGTTCTCTCTCTGTCTTTGTACAGCCAGAGGCTCTCCATCACTTTCCCGCTCTGGATATTGTTGCCAAACAAGACGGAGGGGCTCAAGGAATGTGGAGAACGCAATAGACGTGGAGAAAAAAATGCAGGATAGTTGATGAGAGAGAAGGCCCAGGAGGGTTTTATTCTTGGTTGACCTTAAGCAGGTCTATATAACAACTGAAGAAAGCCATCTGTGAGAAGGATGTTTTTATTTATTTATTTATATATTTTTTATAGAATAGACGATGTCGTTACAGCATCTAATGACAGGTAACTTTTGTCATTTTGTAATACGGTAAAAAACTTATTTAGCTAACAGGAAATACTCTTACTATATACAATGAAAAATAATAGATGTAATTGATAATAGATCTATTAATTTTTTTTATAATTTTACAGTAAAATGCTGTTATAAGTACAGTCTGTGAAAGGTTAAAAAGAACTGTAATCTTACAATTTACACTGGAAATAAACAAATTGTCTTTCCCACAATTACTGGCAATAAATCAATAAAAAATTAAAATGAAATAATTACTTTTTTTTTGTGTGTGATCATGCCTTTTTTACTGGTGGTTCTAAGTACTGATAGAAAATAAGTATTAGTATATATATTAGCATGCAAACATTCTGTGTGTTTACTAATGACACAATCTGTATTGTATAAAGCACTATATAAATAAAGATGACTTGATTTGACTAATTTTAGTGTAGCATACAGATTCAGGAGTATAGATTATGGTGTGTATGCATTGAGTAGCTATTTATACTGTAAATGCCTTTTTCTGTTAAAGACAGTACATGTGAAGGGTACTACTGAGGCCATGCTTGTTTTACACACATTCACTAGATGCAGCTGTTAAACTGTTAAACTCCTTTCACATGACTCACATCAGGGCTTCAATGCACCGCTTTGACCTTCACAAGAAAAGTGTTGCAGATAGCATCACGGGAGGACTATTTTACAGTTGCTACATAGAAAGAGTGCAGGAAGTGCTTCCAGTGAACTAGAGGAAAGGAAGAAAAGTCTTTGCGTTTGCTTTGATACAAGGCAGCAAGCACATTCCTTTTCTCTAAATGTCATGATATGCATTTGGCCTTGTGTTGTAAGACTTGGGGATCAGTCACTCTTCCGTTTTGTTTTGATAATCCAACTGGCACCACCCACAACATGCAAACTGTCTGGTAAATTGTGCTTTAAACTTTGACCTGTGCTGAGAGTGACACTGTAGCACGATGCTTTGTGCCATAGAGTTATATATATATCTACATATATATATATATAGCTGCATCTGCATAGGATCACTGAGGATCGTTTGGGCTTTATGTCTCAGAGTTCCTTCTAGCCTTTTTACATTTGCATATAAATTACAGACCTGGACACACAGTCTACGTTTATATGGGTGCTAAATTTCCAAGGGTCTCTCCCCACCATCCAGAAGATGCTAAACAGAACAGTACTCTGGTCTCCCCATCTGACTTCAAACACATTTCAAGGAGAAGGTGATCACGCTCAACACCAGGCACCAAATGCCTATGTGGCTCGGTGAATAACCCCCACACTTACATTACACTTGGTATCAAAACAATCTGCTCTTTATTTCCTAAACAATGGTCTACATTATGTGATTATGAAATGCATCATACTATTTTTACTATACTTTGGGTAAAACTGCACCAATTCTCCAGACCAGCAATAAACATGCTAATGGGCTGTAAATGGAAACGAAGAAAAATTTCTCCAGCTCAAAATTCACACCTTGTATTGGCCATTCCACCAAAGATTGGTCTGACTGGGGGACCACCAGAAGACCCCTACAAACTCACTGCAGAGAGTCTTCGTGAGACATACGCCCTCTGAACTTTTTGGCACTTTACTCACTAACCAACTTTGTTTGAATTACCCGTGGACCAACTCCTCCCAGAGGAGCCACAAGGGACAACTCCAGCACGCTACGTTGAACCAAAGACTACAGAATACCCAAGACGTGTCACAGTTATAGTTTTGAATGGGGAAAAATGCAATGCTCAATACGACCGCTCTATCGAAGGAAGCCCCACCTTCTGAGTAAAAGAGCTAATCGATAATTGGTAAAGTCATTGCGGCACTGCAGCTGCCGTTAGAAGACCCGGTTGCTATAGAAACAGTCAGCATTCTGAGACGCAGGCTTAGTACTGCACATAGACACTGGATGCTATGGCCTGAAAATAAGCATTTTTATTTGAGCAAAAGAAACAACATTTATGAAACAGTTGTCAGATTTCATTGGTGATTTCAAATATACTATTTAATCATAAGCTTGGCAAACAGTTTTGGAGGATTTGATGTTTCCCCATTCAAAGAGACAGGAGCTGCACTTGCATGCCCGAGAGGCGTTTCAAAGATGGCCGCTGAATGACATGACTTGTCTTAAAGGGACTTTGGTTGAACTCATCCTTACCTGATTTTTCGGACTAACCAATGCAAGTACATTTTCTAGTAACCGTTAGATGCACTGTAAGTTTAATCCCTTTTTTAAAAAGGTGATTTTGGCTTCTTGCAGGCTCTTAGGGTTGGGAATGTGTAAAGATCGCCATTCTGTGTCTCTCTCTGTCTCTTTCTCTCTCTCACTCACTTTTACCCTTTTGTAATCCTACATACAGTATATGCTTCGTTTAGCTGTGTTATACCTAGTCCCATTTATTAAACTTTTTCATATACACTCTTGATTGTCTCTGTGTTCGCTGCTCACGAATCAAGGTCACGTAAACATTTGATTTTGTTACACTCTTGTGCTGTTTAGTATTAACTGTAAGAAAGCTATCCTTCTTGGCCAGGAGAATAATCTACAGGAAAAAATTCAAATATTTATCTGGTAACTTTAATTTGGGGACCTGTTCTCACTATTAATACAATCAACTATCAATAAACTCCTAATTTGATGCTTATTAATAGTAAGGTAGTTGTTAAGATTAGGTATGGGGTAGGATTAAGGGATCTACCATATGGTCATGCAGGATAAGGCATTAATATATGCTTTACAAGTACTAATAAACATCCAATATTACTTCGTTTAGCTGTGTTATACCTAGTCCCATTTATTAAACTTTTTCATATACACTCTTGATTGTCTCTGTGTTCGCTGCTCACGAATCAAGGTCACGTAAACATTTGATTTTGTTACACTCTTGTGCTGTTTAGTATTAACTGTAAGAAAGCTATCCTTCTTGGCCAGGAGAATAATCTACAGGAAAAAATTCAAATATTTATCTGGTAACTTTAATTTGGGGACCTGTTCTCACTATTAATACAATCAACTATCAATAAACTCCTAATTTGATGCTTATTAATAGTAAGGTAGTTGTTAAGATTAGGTATGGGGTAGGATTAAGGGATCTAACATATGGTCATGCAGGATAAGGCATTAATATATGCTTTACAAGTACTAATAAACATCCAATATTTTGCATGTTAATAGGCAACTATTTAAGAGTTAGAATTGGTACCTAAAGAGTTACTATTTCTTTAAAATAGTAAATGTTTTAACAGCAACAGATCTCAAAAGCATGAAATTGACATGTTTTTTCCTTGTCTGCTGCATTTGACAAGTGATCAGTCACATGACAAATGTTCCCGAAACAAACATGGCAGCCTCCGTGTCACATACCTCAGAAGAGTCTGTTAACAACATAACATCTGCCTTTGAGACAAACTGAAATGTTAACAGTTTGTGGCTATTATGATTATATAAAAAGCAATTTAATGTAATTTATGAGTGAAATTTTCAGTGATGCATACATATCATAGTTAAGAATTTATGCAACATGAAATACTGTACCATATTTACCCTAAAATACAGTAAGGTTAACAGTGTATTATGTTGAGGGTTGCAGATGTTTCAAATTGAGTATATACCATCACCTTCATTTCTCCTTGCATTAACATCTATTACATATTCAAAGCTGTACCTAAAAATATTACACGTTGTGAACAATTGTAAAAGGCATAGTCTTTGTCTAACGGCCTACAAGTGAGCACAGTGAGTACACTAGCTCATTAAATTCACTTACACTATCACAATCATTGTGTTTCAAACTGTTTATTAATAAAGAGCTCACATCTGAGAGCTTTTTTGTTGTAATTCTTTAATTTATTGTATAATTTTTCCATCCTTATTAAACATCTCTTTACTATGATTACAACAAAGCAACAACCATCTGGACAAGTTTAGAGGATACGCAGGAAACAAAATAAACATTCATAAAATCATGTAAATGCAATGTACAATTTCAACTGAATGGCATCAAAATACACAGCTCAAACAAAACAAAAATTTTCATCACAATTTAAATGATTAAACTAAAGCATTTGGAGCTTTACTTCTTCTGACTCAATAGTGAAATCCTCAACTGAAATTTAAGAGTAATTATCTCTTTGATAGGCAATAGCTGTAATTATGAAGATAATTATGAAGTTCCTTCTATACTATATAAGTAGTAACTGTAGTCTTGTTAGTTCAATAGAAATGTTCCACATCAATCCCACAAGCTGTTGATTCCAAAAAGCAGCTCACAGTTTCTTATTGGTTGAGCTGTTCCCTTGTAAATATCGGAACACGGCAAACCATCAAACAGTGGCTTTTTTTTTTTAAATACACAAACACATAAAGCAGCTTTATGTTTAATTGAGCAGCTTCAATGATCACAAGTTCATTTTGTGTGTCTTTGGTATACCTGGTAACGTGTGGGTGTCTGTATGCATCTCTGGCTTTCATATGCATTCACACAAAATCATGTCATACATGCACTCAGGCTGTTTCTCTGAAAGCACACCATAATACAAGCTCAACATTTGTGAGAACCATGTGGAAGTCATACGATATACTGAAAAGCCATTGTGAAATTGTATCACAATGGAAGACAGCTCTACCTCACTGCACTAAGCCGTTGATAAGCCAGCCAAAAGATTCAGAAAAACTGAATGCATCCATGAGCTCAATATACAATCACCCCTGTCTTCTGATTTCTTCAGGCTGCATCAACTTTTTAATCAGTTTGACCATTTCTATTTTGGACACTATATTGCTAAAATCCAGATTTCCGATTGTGAATCCCAATTTCAGCTCGTATCCACCCTGAAATGTCAGTGAGGTTTCTATATGAAACTATAATCAAGGCTTATTTCAGTGATTATCCATAATTACGGTCTCTTTTTCTACAGCATTAAAATGGTCTTAAAAAGCATTCTGCTGAATGAGAAAACACATTGTTTGAGCCTTTAAGTGGGATTTATGTAAACATATTACATTTGCAAAACATTTTGAAGGATTTGTAAAGTGAAGCTTCTCTGCTGCCCCACAGACACTCATTTCGCATTTGTTTACTTCGTTATTGCTTGTGTAATGACTTGCTGTTCACTTATAGTGGCAGCGCAAACCTGAGTGCTCCTGTGGTGCAAAGGTGATGGAGTGATTAAAAATAAGAGCAGGATGAGAGAGAGGAGGAGAGAAGAAAAAAATCATAAGGAATTTGTTGTGCGGAAACTTTCAAAAATATTATTCCACACATTTACCACAGTGCATTAGCTACACTCACATTCCTTATAATCAACTAGTCCAAAATAATGGCTGGTTTTGAATCTTTGATTATTGTTGATTGCTTCTATACATCTGAACTGTGTTCATAATTACTCAACTTTATTGCTTTGGAAAGATGTGCAGATTGACGTTATGATGACGACACCGTGCTTAATGTGCATCTACTAGAATATCTGCTGGTATTAATATTTCAGACATTTTAGAACTGAATTTACGCTCCACTAACATGACATTAATACAAAACTGCTGTTCCTCTTCAAACTTACAACTTGCAGTGTTTCTCTCTCACAAACACATTCAGTACACAAATGCATAAAACTTAAGGGTAACACTTTCTATGAAGCCTGTATTTATAATACATTATAAGAGTATTCTTAAGGCATTATAATGAATGCATAATGTATTACAAAAAAACGTATAATATGTTGTTTATCTCGTAACAACAGTTTTAATGCATTATAATATTTACTTATTAGTGGTTATAGCTTTTAAGATTATGATGATTTATAATACACAATGAACACAATGCATCCACTTAACTTAGAATGGATAATATTTCCCATAGTTATAATGTATTATAAGTCTCATATCTTGCCATTGTTAACTTGTTACTTTACTTAAAGCAGGCAAAGACCACTTATAAATAATAACAACAACAACGACAATAACAAATAAAAATAATATTTTTTCCTAAACAGCTGTAAGATCAGATATCTGATCAGATGAATGTGTTATATGCCACATTTTATTTGAACTATATTTATTGTAATATCAGTAAGATAGTAAGACACTGTACAGATCTTAATGAAATAATGTCAAGAAATGAGACTTATAATCCATTATAAATGATAGTGTATTTAACATGGTGTTTATTGCATTTTATAAATAATCATACTCATAAAAGTTCTAACCACAAATAAGTAAGTTTTATAATGTATTATATAAAAAAAATTATTTGTTATGAGATGAAACAACATACTATAAGATTTTTTTTTTTAAATAATGCATTATGCATTCATTATAATGCCTTAAGAATACTCTTCTAATGCATTATAAATACGGGCTTCATAGAAAGTGATACCAAAAAAATCAAATGGTCATACTGTGTACAAAAGCACACTTGATTGTGATGTTAACAAAATCATGTAAATGCAATGTACAATTTCAACTGAATGGCATCAAAATACACAGCTCAAACAAAACATAAATTTTCATCACAATTTAAATGATTAAACTAAAGCATCTGGAGCTTTACTTCTTCTGACTCAATAGTGAAATCCTCAACTGAAATTTAAGAGTAATTATCTCTTTGATAGGCAATAGCTGTAATTATGAAGATAATTATGAAGTTCCTTCTATACTATATAAGTAGTAACTGTAGTCTTGTTAGTTCAATAGAAATGTTCCACATCAATCCCACAAGCTGTTGATTCCAAAAAGCAGCTCACAGTTTCTTATTGGTTGAGCTGTTCCCTTGTAAATATCGGAACACGGCAAACCATCAAACAGTGGCTTTTTTTTTTTAAATACACAAACACATAAAGCAGCTTTATGTTTAATTGAGCAGCTTCAATGATCACAAGTTCATTTTGTGTGTCTTTGGTATACCTGGTAACGTGTGGGTGTCTGTATGCATCTCTGGCTTTCATATGCATTCACACAAAATCATGTCATACATGCACTCAGGCTGTTTCTCTGAAAGCACACCATAATACAAGCTCAACATTTGTGAGAACCATGTGGAAGTCATACGATATACTGAAAAGCCATTGTGAAATTGTATCACAATGGAAGACAGCTCTACCTCACTGCACTAAGCCGTTGATAAGCCAGCCAAAAGATTCAGAAAAACTGAATGCATCCATGAGCTCAATATACAATCACCCCTGTCTTCTGATTTCTTCAGGCTGCATCAACTTTTTAATCAGTTTGACCATTTCTATTTTGGACACTATATTGCTAAAATCCAGATTTCCGATTGTGAATCCCAATTTCAGCTCGTATCCACCCTGAAATGTCAGTGAGGTTTCTATATGAAACTATAATCAAGGCTTATTTCAGTGATTATCCATAATTACGGTCTCTTTTTCTACAGCATTAAAATGGTCTTAAAAAGCATTCTGCTGAATGAGAAAACACATTGTTTGAGCCTTTAAGTGGGATTTATGTAAACATATTACATTTGCAAAACATTTTGAAGGATTTGTAAAGTGAAGCTTCTCTGCTGCCCCACAGACACTCATTTCGCATTTGTTTACTTCGTTATTGCTTGTGTAATGACTTGCTGTTCACTTATAGTGGCAGCGCAAACCTGAGTGCTCCTGTGGTGCAAAGGTGATGGAGTGATTAAAAATAAGAGCAGGATGAGAGAGAGGAGGAGAGAAGAAAAAAATCATAAGGAATTTGTTGTGCGGAAACTTTCAAAAATATTATTCCACACATTTACCACAGTGCATTAGCTACACTCACATTCCTTATAATCAACTAGTCCAAAATAATGGCTGGTTTTGAATCTTTGATTATTGTTGATTGCTTCTATACATCTGAACTGTGTTCATAATTACTCAACTTTATTGCTTTGGAAAGATGTGCAGATTGACGTTATGATGACGACACCGTGCTTAATGTGCATCTACTAGAATATCTGCTGGTATTAATATTTCAGACATTTTAGAACTGAATTTACGCTCCACTAACAAAACTGCTGTTCCTCTTCAAACTTACAACTTGCAGTGTTTCTGTCTCACAAACACATTCAGTACACAAATGCATAAAACTTAAGGGTAACACTTTCTATGAAGCCTGTATTTATAATACATTATAAGAGTATTCTTAAGGCATTATAATGAATGCATAATGTATTACAAAAAAACGTATAATATGTTGTTTATCTCGTAACAACAGTTTTAATGCATTATAATATTTACTTATTAGTGGTTATAGCTTTTAAGATTATGATGATTTATAATACACAATGAACACAATGCATCCACTTAACTTAGAATGGATAATATTTCCCATAGTTATAATGTATTATAAGTCTCATATCTTGCCATTGTTAACTTGTTACTTTACTTAAAGCAGGCAAAGACCACTTATAAATAATAACAACAACAACGACAATAACAAATAAAAATAATATTTTTTCCTAAACAGCTGTAAGATCAGATATCTGATCAGATGAATGTGTTATATGCCACATTTTATTTGAACTATATTTATTGTAATATCAGTAAGATAGTAAGACACTGTACAGATCTTAATGAAATAATGTCAAGAAATGAGACTTATAATCCATTATAAATGATAGTGTATTTAACATGGTGTTTATTGCATTTTATAAATAATCATACTCATAAAAGTTCTAACCACAAATAAGTAAGTTTTATAATGTATTATATAAAAAAAATTATTTGTTATGAGATGAAACAACATACTATAAGATTTTTTTTTTAAATAATGCATTATGCATTCATTATAATGCCTTAAGAATACCCTTATTATGTTTTATAAATACAGGCTTCATAGAAAGTGTTACCAAATTAAGCTTTTGTCATCTAGATTCATAATGCATCTTGTTAATTTAAATATATTATTAATTCACTTAAAAAAATTATAAAACTGGAATGATCAGTCTGTAAATTATTCTTATTCTGAAAGCTCAGAAGAGTTATGAACATCATGTTAGAAATATCAAAATCATCACTAATTACGACACCATCAGTCCACCAAATTACAAGATCACGCTTAAAATGTTTTTTTTTTCTTTTCTTTTTTATATAAAAGAAACTTTTAACCTCTGTAGCTTTTAAACTTTATTCGGTTATTTCCAGGATGAGATCATCTCCTTCCAGGCTGCTGTCGGCATTGACGTGCACCTTGGATATGATGCCTGAGATTGGCGAGTTGACAACTGTCTCCATCTTCATGGCGCTGAGGACGCAGAGAGGCTGACCTTTCTCCACCTTCTGGCCTGGCTTCACCTTTACTTCCACCACTTTACCGGGCATGGGAGCTCCAACCTGTCCCCGCACGTCTTTCAAGGCTTTAGGGTGAAAGTGCATCTCCTGGTGGAGCAAAAAGCAGAATGAGATGATTACAGGGGAGACCAGAGGCAACGGAGACATTTTTCACATTTTACCTCACAACTCTTTTCAAACTGCTTGGCATCCTCTGCTATGAGAAACATATAAGAGTAAATGAACCATTAAAATATTTTTATTTTATTTTAAATATGTTTTAAAGATCATAACACTAAATTTAATAAAAAAACAAACAAACAATAGCAACACTAATCCACTGTTTCTCAAATAAGAGCACACCTCAAACAAATAATCTTTCTGCTTTAATAATATATATTTTTAATATACTTAATACTACTAATTAGTTTGTGCCATAGTATGCACCCGATTTAACATAATAACAGGCACGGCCACAAAGTGTGAGGCTTCCGGTCTCATTCGCTTCCAGTTATTTTACCTGTGCAAAAACAGTCCTTTTGTCATGAATTCGGTCCATGGACTTCTGTTTATTCACCACCAGAGGTCACCCTTTCCATTACATTGACTCTTGCACAACACAAACTGTTGCATAGCACTCCGGACTACATATCCCATCATTCTTTGCACGATTTGCACACTGCACTGATTGCACTCATTGCACACAGCTGTTTCTAATCACCTCACTCACTATATAACACCCACTCTAACCACCTTTCTCTGCTGAGTATTGTTTAGCCTGTACCCCTTTCCGAGTCTCCGTGTTTTCCTTGTTTTGCCTTGCCTGTTTTTGCGGTTTCTGATCTTTGCCTGTTTTCCTGGATTTTTCCCTCTCGTCTCGCCCCTGTGATTCTGTCTGCCGATCGGTGACCTACGCTAGCCCTAGGACTATTCTTGTGTTTTTGCCCGCCATATACCTGTTTGCCATTGTTCGACCCTGCCTGTTATACCACGTCTCTTTAATAAAAGCTTGCCGATGGATCCACACGTCTCACGTCTCGTCAGCCCTGTTACACCTTTATACTGCTTTACTTTGCAAACTGGTATTTTGTTATTATATTATTTTAATGTATTTATAATAATCATAAACGCACTGGTTTAAACGCACCATTAACTGCACTGTGTTATTCTTCTTTTTGTTATTTTTACCTAAAGCAGCTAATGAACTGGAAGTCTCACATTCAGATAAATTAGCTAACGACCGCACTGCAAAACAGGGTGGATAATGGCTAGAATGATTTCTGAATGATCATGTGACAGTGAAGACAGGATCAATGGCATTTTAATATTTCACAATATTATCGTTTGTACTGGCTTTTCCCCATCCAGAAATAATGTTAATTGCATATTGGATAGATTCATTCATTTTTATTTCACAACTAGAGTTACGTAACTATTGTTCCCCCAACCTCACAGCCATGATAAATAAGGCAGAAACCTGCAAACATGAACTTTATGTGTCATCATGAGGAGAAATGCTCTTGTTGTGTTCAGGCAGAAGGAGAGCTCTTCTGAGCACATGCTGAGTAAGTGTCATCACTCTGACTTATCTGACACTAAGTGTGTTTGGACCTGGGTTTGCCATACTAAGCCAAAGAAGACAATAATTAACAAAAAGAGCATCTACAAAGAAAGGAAACCATCTTCCAGGCTAGGACTATTTGAATGTTTGGCTACCAGAGAGGATATCTTATAATGCATGATTCATCTTTAAAATGGTGTGTTATGTGTGGGCAATGAAAGTGAGATCTCCAGTTCTGTCAATACATGCTGTTATCTACCAAATTTGTACAAGCAGTGTGGTGCAGTAACAATTGCTGTGTCCGTGGCTGACATAAAGTTCTCACACAGCACAACTGACGTGTAATGAAAACGTACACTGTGCTTCCTGATCATTTAAAAGATGTTTTTAACACTACATGATCAGCTATGCGAGTCCTGCATCTGGTGCTCTCAGTTCTCGTGGTGCCTGGAGAAGGACTCCGGGACACATTCATGCCTGCCAGGTAACACCCACTTCACTCATAACTGGGTTTTAGGAGCCAAACACACGGCTAAGCTCCAATCAACACATTTAGAAACACCGTAGGGCATAGCTGGATAGGGATGCAGTCGTACCAGTTTGAGATTATTCATAAACTAGCATGGATAAAGCTAAAAAAAGTACTCTAAACTCTCAGTTAAATTAGAGCTGTAAAATAACATTTATATTTGATCTGACTTCACAAAGAGAGCCTAGTAAAGTAATATATTTTGAACACAAAAGAGGTATGCTATTCAATCTTACTATGCTAATAAATTTTACAACCACAGTCACAATAAAGTGTGCTAATAAACTTTGCGAAGTGGAGGCTAGATGAGGACACAGGAAGTCTAATTTTGCAAATTTCCTGGTGAGAGAGCAGTCAGGCTCTTGGCTAATGCTTAGAAGGTCAAATCCCATAGTGTTATAAATTTAACAGGGTGAAATATAGCTGAGATAACTTAGTACAATAAATAAGGCACAGTGAAAAATACACAGCTCTGCTAATACGTTTACATACCCCTTGCAGGGTATTAACATATGCAAAATGTAAATAATTTTAACAAAATGAGAAGGATCATAAAAAATGGATGTTATTTTTTAGTACTGTCCTGAATAAGCTATTTCACATAACAGATGTTTCCAAATACAGTACTCCACAAGACAAAATAATAACTGAATTTATAAAAAAGGACCCAGTTCATAAGTTTACATACCCTGTAATCTTATTACTGTGTGTCATTACCTGGATGATCGACTACAACTGTTTTTGCGTTTTGTGATATCTGTTCATGAGCCCCTGAGCAGTTCAACTGCCCACTGTTCTTCAGAAAAATTGTCCGGTAAAAAAATTTTTTTTTTTCATTTTTCTACGGGGTTCCTCCGGCAAAATTTGCATGCATTATTGTGGTCGCTTCAACCCACGGACATGAAAAACAACCCGCGGCAACAGTGTTAAAGTAGCCAATTTGTGCTGTAAAACCATGGACTTGGCAACACTGTGGTGATGTAAAAGAGGAAAGCAGGCATTTGGACCAAAGCACTGTGAGGCAAGGAAGGGGGAGACTCAAAATATTTCTAAACTTAAAACGCATTATTGCCCCGTTTACGTTTGTGTTGTTTTACTACTTACAAAGTTATTTAAAGTATAAAACGTTATTTACAATACACAGCGTGGTTTATAATCATATTTTTAGGGGGGACAACCCTCAGGGGTCCTGTCCCCCCCCCGACCCCCCGGGATTTCCGTCTATGCCTCTGGATGTAAACGACACACAGATTCATGGGTATGTACATTTTGAACAGGATCATTTTTTAAATTAAATTATTATTTTGCCTTGTGGCGTATATGTAAAAAACTGTTATGTGTATTCGCTTATTCAGGACAGTACTAAAAAAAAAAAACATGATCCCACTTATTTAGTTAAAAGTATTAACATTTTGCATAATCTGCAAGTGGTATGTAAACATATGAGCAGAATATGAAATATGAGCAGAAAATGTATAAATAAATAAAAAGAGACAAATCATTGAAGTCAGTTGATATAATTATTGTGACGCACCTGAAACTCCTCTGCGATTTTGGGGCCATCCAGAAACAGGCGAGTGTTAAGGCAGTCCACTGGGCCAAAGTTTGATGTGAACTCTTTGAACTCCTGGAAGACTTTAGGGTGGACGGGGCCCCAACTGCACTGGCACATCAACTGCCTCGAGTTGCTGGCAGTGCACCTTGCCCTGAGCCATCTCAAAGGGCGCTTATGAGGGAAGCATGTACTAGTCCGCACGGACAACATAGCGACCGTTGCGTACATCAACTGACAAGGTGGTCTGCGCACCCGTCGCTTGTCTCAACTCGCCCGCCACCTCCTCCTCTGGATTCAGAAGCATCTGAGGTCGCTTCGTGCTGTTGAGAATGGCGACTCCATTCCCAGACGGTACATCTGGTTTGGAGACGTTTCGGAGCCCCTCAGGTAGACCTGTTTGCCTCTCCAGAAACCTCTCACTGCCAGTTGTTCTTCTCCCTGGCCGAGGGAATACTCGGCACGGACGCACTGGCACACAGCTGGTCGCGGGGCCTTCGCAAGTATGCGTTTCCCCCAGTGAGCCTTCTTTTTACAGTTGCTGTGCAAGGTCAGGGAGGACGAGGAGCAGGTCCTGTTGGTGGCACCCTATTGGCCTACCCGGACCTGGTTCCTGGAACTAATGCTCCTCGCGACAGCGATTCCTCTGAGGAAGGATTTACTGACTCAGAGACGGGGCACCCTTTGGCACCCGCGTCCAGACCTCTAGAAACTTCATGTCTGGTCCCTGGATGGGACGCGGAGGTTCTGAGTGACCTACCCCAAGAGGTAGCCGACACCATCACTTCGGCGAGAGCACCGTCTACAAGACACGCCTATGCTTTGTAGTGGAACCTGTTCGTTGAGTGGTGTTCTTCTCGCCGAGAAGACCCCCGAAGATGCCCGATCGGAGTTGTGCTGTCCTTTTTCCAGCAAGAGTTAGAGCGAAGGCTGTCTCCCTCCACCCTTAAAGTTTATGTCGCTGCAATCGCTGCTAACCACGACCCCGTAGAAGGGAGATCGCTGGGGAAGCATGACCTGGTCATCAGGTTCCTTAAGGGGGCTAGAAGGTCAAACCCCCCACGGCCCCCTCTATACCCTCTTGGGACCTGACTCTAGTGCTCACGGCACTACAACAGGGCCCATTTGAGCCTTTGCAGATGGCTGAGCTGAAGTTCCTTTCGATGAAGACTTTGCTTCTGCTGGCATTGGCCTCCATCAAGAGGGTAGGGGACCTGCACGCATTTTCGGTCAACGATTCGTGCCTAGAGTTTGGGCCGGCTGATTCCCAGGTAACCCTGCGGTCCCGGCCCGGCTATGTGCCCAAGGTTCCCGCTACCCCCTTCAGGGACCAGGTGGTGAACCTCCAAGTGCTGCCCTCGGAGGAGGCAGACCCAGCCCTAGTTTTGCTCTGTCCCATCCGAGCCTTAAGGTGCTATGTTGACCGGACGCAAAGCTTCAGGACCTCAGACCAGCTCTTTGTCTGTCACGGAGGCCGGCAGAAGGGGAATGCCGTCTCTAAGCAGAGGATGGCCCACTGGATAGTGGATGCCATCACCCTGGCTTATCAGGCACAGGGTGTGCCCTGCCCGTTCAGGTTGCGAGCTCACTCAACCAGAAGTGTTGCATCTTCCTGGGCGCTGGCTCGTGGCGCCTCGCTGGTGGATATCTGTAGGCGCTGGCTCGTGGCGCCTCGCTGGTGGATATCTGTAGGTCTGCGGGCTGGGCGACCCCCAACACGTTTGCTAGATTCTATAGCCTTCGTATGGAGCCGGTATCCTCCTGTGTTCTCACCTCAAATGGGTAGAAGCACTGAGAGGCCCCGGCTTCGGGTCGGCTTGCTAAAACCACGTCACGTCCCGTCGCCACAGCTCCTGTACCACCGCTGAGCGGCCGGGTCACCGGCTCGGCTCCTCAGCGAAAACCTGAATATGCGCTGCATCTGCTGCCTACTTATACTCACGCTGTGATCAGCAGCAGCTGGATGCAATAATCGCATGCCAATGTGCATTGGCTCGTTTAGTTTACACTCGAAGTGGATTGGTCTCTCTAAGCGAGATCCCAATTCGTCGGTCATCCGACGTAACGTCTCCATTCCCTCTTTCAGGGAATGAGGGTTACCATACGTAACCGAGACGATTTCCAGCACACATTTTTAATGGATTCCATCACCAAAAAGCATAAATATTTAGCAAATTAATCAACAATAGCACCATTCACTATCTTACAATGTTTTTGTCCTCTGGCTAGTGCCTGACTTTGCAAGCTCAAACATACTAAATACATCATTAGTGCTGTCAGAGTGGGCGTTAATGAACAAAGACAGAAACACTTTGACAAATAGGTCAATTGCAAAGGAGAAGCTACACCATCAATATGCCATTAAAATGACTCAATTCATTATGGACAAAAACTTGTTATATTTCTTGGTGTTGGCAAGGCAACAACAACCAAGTGACACAATTTTCTCCTTTCTGTTTTGCAGCAGTGAGAACGGATTGAAAAATGGTCCTTGGACTTGCACTGAGAAACAGTCAGGTGGCTAACAGGAGCAAAGTAAACCGACTACACAAAAGGGCTGGTGCAGGAGAGAGGGAGAAAACAATAAATGAAAACATGCAAGCTTATTTGTCCAGGCTAGCTTTGGGCTAAAGAAGCTCACATGTGTGCTTCCTTATTTCTAATCTTTTTTTCCTCATCACTCCATCACTTGAGATTCCACAGGGGCATTTATTTATTATTCCACTTCAGTTCTGCGAAGCTGATGATTCATATATAACAATCTCAATACCTCAGAACTGAGAGGCTGTTTGTTTTTAGCAATAGAGTAACACGTCGTCACTGGATTTGTCAGTGGCAGACATTGCAAATTCATTCTTAAAGGGGTCAAATGATGGAGTGTTTCTCTTTGGAGTGTTACAAGCTCTTGGTTCATAAAGAAGATCTGTAAAGTTGCAAAGACTAAAGTCTCAAATCCAAAGAGATATTCTTTATAAAAGTTAAGAGTTAACCACGCCTACCTAAAATGGCTCGTTCTAACATGCCCCCACATGTCTACCTCACTATGTGGGAAGATTTGCATAACGCCGCACAAATGTTCATGCAAAGAAAGAAGACGTAACTTTTATTCTCACTGTAGTATTGTTGCCGCTGCCGCCATGCCGTGGAGACACTGTGTGCTTCGTTGTGAAAGCGAAACTACTTTGTTTGGTCTACCAAAAGAGGACGATATCCGCTTCGTCATGCCAAGAGCTGATCTGTGCTGGTCGCTGAGAGAATACATCAACTTAGTGCTGTGGTC
This sequence comes from Sinocyclocheilus grahami, assembly GCF_001515645.1. Lineage (NCBI taxonomy): Eukaryota > Metazoa > Chordata > Actinopteri > Cypriniformes > Cyprinidae > Sinocyclocheilus > Sinocyclocheilus grahami. The sequence continues at coordinate 4,000 of NW_015506511.1, read as the reverse complement.
ACCGGATCGGCTTTCATTGTGGACGAAACCCGGGGTCGTCACATGTGGTTGCCGCTCCTTCGTTGAATCCGCCGGGAGCGCCGTTCTCGACTCCGCCGCCTTTGCTCACTCTAGCCCGGCCTCAGCTCACGCTAAGCTGCGGCTTCCGCTCATGCTAGGTCGCAGTGTTTTTCGTTGTGAAAGCGAAACTACTTTGTTTGGTCTTCCAAAAGAGGACACGACTACAAATCAGTGGTTAAGTTGTATTTACTACACTGTTCCAGAACAGTTTAACCCAAATCCAGATGTGTGCAGCACATTTTATGGAGGACTGTTTACTGATCCTGGGAGAGATTCTGTAAGTACGTTTTCATTTAAAGGATTTGCCACTGATGATTCAAACGCGAGTTTTGGGCAGTGTAGAGTAGCATTTGTTGTTTGTCATTTCTCCGATCACAAATACAGACAGGGTTTTATGTTTACGTGGCGCGATGCAACGCAATGCTTAAAAAGACAGTATAAGTCATTATAATCAGTAATTATGTCCCCACTGGATGCAACAAATGCCTAGTTTGTAATGGGTTTGAATGTTTTTGTCTCGTCGCTCCGGCCGGACACGGCATCAACAGTACGGTGAGGGGTGCAACATTTCCGACATTCCAACATTTTTCGTGAGGTATTCGGCCAATCACAGCACACCTCGCTTTTCAGACCGATGAGCTTTGTAAAAATCGACGCGTTTCAAAAAGGCGGGGCACACAATTCCCACGGCTCTCGGCCCCGCCCCTCTCGTCACAATGTGGAAAATAATGTGTTTTTTAAACTTTAAACCGCATAGACACATTTCATTACACCAAATACACAAAATAATGTTCTTTTTAGCAGCATCATATGACCCCTTTAAAGTGATCCAAAGGCCAAAATATCTGCGCTAAAGACCATTATTAATATTATAAAGGTGCTTTTATATATTACAAATGAGATGTACAAGCTTTGCATTACCCAAATATATATATATATATATATATATATCTTTTTTTTCCTTCTCAGAATATCTTTGTTTTCAGCAAAAGAATCATACTGTCAATGTCTGGTTGGTGTGCCCATGATAGGCCACCAGAGGGCACACTTCTTAATTGTTATTTGTTTCTCTGGACTTCAGTTCCCGTCACCATTTGCTTTGACAATCAAGTCTCATTTCATTCAGCTGTGTCTCATTTACCTTGTTAACTTATCCTCATATAAGCCCGGTTTTCTGTGTCTTTGGTTGCTGGTTTATAATTTTCTGTTATGTGTTTTCTGATGCTCTGTTTTGCCCTGATTTGGATTATTCTTTCTTTTTGGATTTTTTACAATAAATGCTGCATTTGGATCTGCTTCTTTTGGAGCATTCCGTGACAGAGTAAGCCAGCCATTTACAGATCCAGCAGCTAGACTGAGCTATCGACTTGTGGACCATGGGCATTTGAATTCTTCCTCCTGTTTTGAAGGAGTGGAAAGCTCAGCTTAGGATGTTGGCGGATCTTCAGCAACAGGGGATGCAAGTGGGTGGACTGGCACAGACTTTTTAGACATTGGCGGTAGGATTAGAACTTTGTAATTCTGAGCTCAGCATGATTTTTAATAATTGCCTAGACAATCCCTTGCCTCCTTGGGAGATGGAGGGGCTTAAAACTCTCGACTTTTGAAGTTTCATTGATTATCTCTGTTACCGCAATTTAGTAGCATGTCGATCTGAGCCGATTGCAGTGCCCCCGGAGATACCTGCTCCAGCTGATAGTGAATCTTCAGTCTGTCTCGCAAGCGAAGGTCAAGGAGGAAGTGGGCAGCAAGGACTATCCAGGTGGTTCTGAGTCTGGTGGTCCTGGAGGACCCGGCTCTGGTGGTATCGAGTCCGGTGGTCCTGGAATGCCCGACTCAGGTGGTCTCAAAGCTCGCCACAGAACCGCCCAATTTCACTGCTGCTGCCATTATCAAGAAGGCCGTCTTTGCCTTTAGCCTCTGGACTGTCTTGCGTGCTTGGAAGCATTCAGAGTCCCCTCCATAGCCCGCTCCAGTCCGGGAACCCTCAGGGTCCACTCGTGAACCTGCTCCAGTCCGGGAGCCCTCAGAGTCCACTCCCGAGTTCACTCCGGAACCCACTCAAGTCTAAGAGAGAACTCCAGAGGTTACACAAGTTTATGATCTCACTCCTGAGCTCGTTTCAGTCCAGGAGTCCACTACTGAGTCTGCTCTAGTTCCTCACAAGGTGAAGGTTTCTGTTGTGGAGCCTCTCGAGGTGACGGCGTCTGCTTCAGCTGCCCTCTGGATGGTGGTAGTCACTCCTTAGCTCTCAGTCTGCCTTGTCAGGGCCAAGGAGACTGTTATTGAACTATCTGCCTGCCCCGTCTCGGTCATGGAGACCGTTGCTGAACTGCCTGCCTGTTCTATGACAGTCATCAAGGCAGTAACTAACCTGTCTATGCTCTTCTTTGCAGTCCTGCCTGAGCTGCTAGGGGGTTCATTGGCCTTGTCAACTCTGATGAGGTGGTTGTCAGCTCCACCTTTACGGTCTGCCATGCTCCTGGCTCTGACCTGCCAGGGTTGTTGTTCGGCTGGAGCCTCCCTGGTCTGCCCCTCCGATCCCGCCCTGCCGGCCCCCCCCTGGCCTCCTGCTCTGCTGGCCCCGCCCTGGCCCCCTTGTCTGCCTCTGTCTCCGGGCCCTTTTCTGCTACACGGGCCTGGCCCACCATCTCTCCCCCGATCCGCCTCCTTTCCACTTCCCTCCTGTCTGGTACCCACTCCTTAGAGGGGAGGTGATGTCAATGTCTAGTTGGTATGCCCATGTAAGGCCACCAGAGTGCAGTTCCCATAATGCTTTGACAATCAAGTCTCATTTCATACAGCGGTGTCTCATTTACCTGGTTAATTTATCCTCATAAGCCCGGTTTTCTTTGTCTTTGTTTGCTGGTTTATTATTTTCTGTTATGTGTTTTCTGATGCTCGGTTTTGCCCTGATTTGGATTTTTTTTTTTTTTTAAACAAATGCTGAATTTGGATCTGCTTGTTTTGGAGCATTCCGTGACACATACAGGCTTGACGCGACATGAGTAGATGACAGAATTTTCATGTTTTGGTGAACTATTCTTTTAAAGAAAGGTCTCCTCTCCACTTTAAAATCTTATTCCAGGGAATGTACATACAGTCCAAATGTGGAAAAAATAAACACACAAAAAGTGAGAACTACAAAGCTAGCTTTCCAAGCCTGTGGTAAGGCAAGGAGCTTAAGGGGAGGACTTGAACTGCACTTATTTCATAGTAACATAAAGCATAGCATTATGCAGTCCTTATCTGCTCTGTCCTTACCAAAAACCACCGCGAGAGCAATTGTGCTACTACACATATGGTGGAGAA
>NW_015506511.1:0-416 GCF_001515645.1 Sinocyclocheilus grahami | reverse complement strand
ACATTGTTGACACAGATTGGAAGGAGATGAGATTTGCTCTTTTTTCCCTCCTGAATCATCTGTCCTCATCCAAGTGTGTGCATTTAGGCTGTTTGTTATTCTGTACTGTCACAGCCTGGCTGGAAATATCACTAGGGAGATGTCATGTGCTAAACAACCCTCCTGGAAAGATTAATAAGCCTAGATAAAAAAGGTGCCACCGAAATATTACCAGTCTCTTTGACTATTAATCACCAGACATTTGTCTGTCAGTACAAAGATATGACGTCATCGAGGGATGCTTAATTACATTTTAAAATACATTAAGCGATTTATGAAGAGCTAAACTAATTGTTCTTCATGGTGCTTCACTAAATATGTCAATTAATACGAAATCTACACTGAACAAAATTATAAACGCAACACTTTTGTTTTTG
>NW_015506510.1:538665-539417 GCF_001515645.1 Sinocyclocheilus grahami | reverse complement strand
TTACTTACAAATTGTAATCCGTTACTGATTCCAAATTACATGACATAAATTGTAGTTAGTAACGTAATCCAATACCTTATACATTTTAGGCAATATAGTCGGACTACTTTTCGATTACTTTTGATTTAAATTGTTTAAATAAGATAATATTGTACCATATTGATATAAATGATTCCAAAAATAGTGTCTGTTTTGCTCTTGCTAGTCACACTTTCTTACAAAATATGATGTGCATTGTGTAGAATTATTGTTTTTGATAATTCGTAAGGTGAAGATTGTTTATCCCTTAATCAGCAGAAAAAACCTGCTACAAACACACGATTCCTGTCTTTCTCTGAGCCGGAGTACAATCATTTGTTCAGTTCTCAGCCTTCACATGTATGAATGATTCTAAAGACATTCATTTATGCCTAAACCTGATTTCACTGACAGAAGAAAATACAAACATGAGCCAGATGTTTTCTGCTACATCTGAAAAATCTGCTACGCAACAGAAAATTAAAGATTTTGTAGTTATTTGACATTAAATGGAGTCTTTGACCATATTTTTCCATTCCTTTGCAGACTATAACTTATATGATATATTTTGAATATACTTATATATACTTATTTTTGGCATTAAATTAAAAACCTTTGACTGCTTTTGTTATTTTGATAAATGGATTAAAGCTGACACACACACATATACAGTATATATATATACACATACATATATACACATACAGTGGGTACGGAAAGTATTCAGACCCCCT
>NW_015506510.1:536023-537017 GCF_001515645.1 Sinocyclocheilus grahami | reverse complement strand
TATATATATATATACACACACACACACACACACACATATATATAATCAGTATTCATTCTTATTTTATGAAAAATAGTATGTGATGGAAAGGTTTTATTGATATTTTTAACTCAGCATCATCTAATTTGGAAATATTGTCTGTTTTGCAAACAAGCAGCACTAGTTTTGTTCTTTATTTTCTTTTCTTCTTCCTCTTTTTTTTTTTTTTTAGAAAGAAAACAGTCTATTTTAGTGAAACCAGCACAGGCTGTTCAGTACTGTTTCGTGATCACCCGTAGCAGAGGGTAATATGACCACACAGTGATTCAGTGCTTTCCTCTTGATTTCAAACACCTGTTATAATTGTTTTGTCTGACTGCAGTTTTGTCTTACAGTAGTCAGTAAACCATTGAAGTTTAGACTTGAATACGTGAATCAATACTAATATTACAGTTCATTTCCCTCTGTTCCTCTCTTTTTCTTTTTTTATCTCTCGCTCACGTTCCATTTCATCACACTCTCACTTTCTCGCATAAATTTACTGCAGGGGGACAAATTGTTCTGCAGCTTCTCATTTTCTTAATGATAAAAGCATAAAGAGAAAATAAACACTATGTTTAAATTCTCACAAGCCCTTTTATCATGGACCATTAATATTGTAAAAGTTGAATTATAATGACAATCGGATGAATCCAAAAATAATGCACTTAATTGTCACATGCTGCTGGCAGATTATTGTCCCATTACAGTGAAAGAAAATTAAACATTTAGGACTATTAATATATTTATACTACCATTATTTATACAATATATTTACATTACTGTTCAAAAGTTTGTGGTTAGTTTGAATTTTCGAATGTTTTTGAAATAAATCTCCTATTTATTTGATCAAAAATACTGTTAGAAAATAGTAATATTGTGAAATATTATTATTACAGTTCAAAATAATGTTCTATATTTGAATTTATGTTAAAATGTAATTTATTCCTGTGATCAAAGCAGAATTTTCAGCATC
>NW_015506510.1:527314-529713 GCF_001515645.1 Sinocyclocheilus grahami | reverse complement strand
ACACACAGACACACAGACAGACACACACACACACACACACACACATAATTGCAACTAATAATTCTGAATAACCGAGTTACATAATTCTACTTTGAAAGGATCAACACCCAATTCTGTGTGTTATGTGTTATAATGCATATTATAATGCATTATAACTGTGGCTGGACATATTCATGAAAAGATCATAATACATCATTATGAAGGCCTTTATAAAGCATTAAAGGAATAGTTCACCCAAAAAATGTAAATTAGCTGAAAATGTCCTCACCCTCAGGTCAAAGATGTAGATGAGTTTGTTTCTTCATCAGAATTTTATTTTTTAGAAATGTAGCATTACATCACTGATCAATGGATGCTCTGCAGTGAATGGGTGCCGTCAGAATGAGAGTCCAAAAAGCTGATAAAAACAGCTGGTATTTTGTCTGGAAGTAATGGTTTAAAGTTTAAAATGACTAACTGACGGATTGGAGTGCTGTGGATTACTTGTGGATTATTGTGGTGTTTTTATCAGCTGTTTGGACTCTCATTCTGACGGCACCCATTCACTGCAGAGCATCCTGAGCGGTTGTGGTTCAGACGGGAGACGCAGTGCATTAAACGCTATTAAGATCTTCTCTGTCGGCGTTCATCGCGTCTCGGCGGACACAAAATGACTCGCAACGACGAAATGGGTAGGATACTAATCTACTGCGCGTTAAGTTTGATGTTAAATGTTTTGGACACATTCTACCAGTGTAGGTGAGACCGGGGCTAGTTGTCACACAGGGCTATATCTCAGTGACTTTGGTTTTTGAGTCAAAAGTTTAAATAAATGTGTATAATATTTTTGCAAGTGCTGTTGAGTAAACAAGTAAATTAACACACCGACTGCACATGCGTTCAGACTTTCATTTGTTAAGGCTACTGATTAAGGAAGATTTTAACCGAAAGACTGAGTTGTGTATTTTAATACAGTGAAAAGTGTATTTTCACAAAGGTCAGGTCAGGGAAAGTTGTCATGTTGTTACACTTTTTAATTACAGTAATTGTTGGCCAAATCAATGATTTGATTTTTTTATAGGCTCCCTTTTTCTCTTTTTAGGCTGTGTAACTGCTGGCTCCCATCGTGACAACTTACCCCATAGCGTTACAGCATTCCCTCAAATAAATAAACAAACAAACTGTTTTCTTCCTGAGCATTAGAGTGCAGAAGTTGGGTTCTGGAATTTTAAATTCCTTTCATTCTTTTCCATAGAGGAATGAACTAGTTTTAACACTAACTTACACGCCTGTAAAAATCCACCATGAACTCTATGAGCTTGTTTATCAATTATATTTACTTTTTGAAGCTATCAGCCTACATTATTTGATCTTAATTTTTAAGCATTATCAACAACCACGTCAAACATAGATGTATACACTCACATTCCTCTGGTGCGTAGGCCCAAAAAGTTAGATCATACGGAAAAGAAGAAGAACAAGATGATGTGATATTGAAAATGTTGTTTTTTTAAAACTATGATCTTAATTTAAAAAAGTACAATTTGTGGTGGAGAACTACACTACCCATGATCCGTCAGAGCTCTCATGATTTAATCAAGTCTCTCTATACTTAAAGCTGCAGTCCATAAGTTTTGCCTCTTTGTCGCCATCTCTGTTTGAAAACCTGGAATTGCAGCTGTGTGTGGAATTATCTAGCTTGCGTGGGTTGTGAGTCGGCACGGCTGCAGCGCGGATGAATCTAATGTTCTGAAGAGTATGTGTGGCAGTCAGTCACCGCACTGGTGTGGATATTTACTGTAAATCGCAATCACAGATTCTAGCCTACGTCTTGGAATATGACTCAAATAAGCATTTTCACCGGATATTGTCATCTGAACGAGTAAGTAACAAGTCTGCCATGTTTGTTCTGACCAACAGAGGAAAAAAGCATTACAATAAATCGCCCTACCAATGGTGATTAAATCTAAAGATCGGTTAGCTCATATCACATCAAACCGTTCAAATTATTATTATTGTTATGCTTTATTCTCAAATGATTGATGTTAACAACATCAGCATCGGTGACTATGAGTGTAGTGTGTATTAGCGTGTAGATTTCAATTTCTGTACAGTCTAATCTCTAATTGTCATACTCGTCGAATTTCATATTAGGAAATTCTTTTAACCCAAAAAGCTAATTATGCTCCCTTCGAACTGGTTTTCTTTAAAATACAAATCTTGTATAATCCCAGGCTATCCGTAATCAGAAGCGCATTTAAAACTGGAATATAATTTTAATTTCATTCACATATGTTTCATAAACACATAATCCTTTCTGGATTACAATCCGCCATCAAATTGATACATTTAATTATTCCAGGTGCTGTGAGAAAAAGCTATAAACGATCGGCCACCTGCAGGATCCTCACATGCGATAG
>NW_015506510.1:520555-523797 GCF_001515645.1 Sinocyclocheilus grahami | reverse complement strand
GCGAGGAACAGTATTAAGAACCGCTGCTTTAGAACATTGATTTTGAAACTTGTGAATCCATTAGAATCGTTAGAAGACAGAATCGCGATTCATATATGAATAGATTTTTATGTGCACCTCTAGTTTTTTCTTCCTCTTCTCTAAAGCAGCGCAGTATGGCCTCGCCCCCTTCGTTGCATGTTCCTGAGGGCGGGGTTTATCTGGGTTTGTGATGTCACGAACCCGGGAAGTAACTCGTTGTAGTCCCTACCAGCCGTTTTTGTAGGCATTAAACTGCCAGAATTTTAAAAGACGATATCTCCGTTTGCATTGAACTTTCAGCAATCACAACTTTGCAGATATTATTTATGCTCAAACAGCAACATTACACACTAACTAATGTTAAAAAAGTGAAATCGCAATCAACCACCCCTTTAAAGCAACATTCAGTGACGGTTGCCTCAGAGGAACCTGGGGTTAAAACTAATGGATATGGATTTTGCAGTAACTACATTGTTACATTTTAAGAAGTGAATGTGAGTGACGCTTGTGCTCAGCTCTCTGCTACTGTACTAGGATGTTGTGATTGATATGTGGTTTCTTGTCAGTATCATAATGATTATTATGATATTACTCTTGTGAAAAAATACATTTCAGCATTATGCATACATAAATATTTATTACAGAAATAATATAAAGGAATATACTTGAGTGTGAACTGAATGTAATGTTTTAAGACACTTAATTGCATATAATTAATTTTTTTTATAGTTTCAATTTATATTAAATGCAAGTATATAAACTTTATAGTACTTTTTTGACCCACTTAAAGGGATAGACGAAAATGTTATCATCATTTACTCACCCTCATGTTGTTCCAAACCTGTATCTGTTTCTTTCTTTTGATGAATTTTGAAGAATGTTGTTGTTCAACCAGACATTTGACGGTAGCCATTGACTTCAATAGTATGGAAAAAAACAATGGAAGTCAATGGCTGCCGTCAACTGTCTGGTTGAACAACAACATTCTTTAAAATGACTTCTTTTGTGTTCAATTGGAGAAAGAAACTCACAAAGGTTTGCAACAAGTGCAGGGTGCGAAAATGATGACAGAATTTTCATTTTTGGGTGAACTGTCCCTTTAAATACATATTTATATGTAATTTCATAATTACTTCTATTGTCTTTGAAATATAGTTAAAGTACTGCTGAATGTACCGACAAGCATTTATGACAAACTAAAATATACTTTAATGTCACTAAAGTATTGAAATCTATTGTTCTATTGTTTGTCATGCATTTAAATATATGTGTAATTACATTTATTTAAAATGTTAATTAACTTTAAAATCAAAATACACTTCAGTAATATATTATCTGCTTTTTATTATTATTATTTTATTTTTTAAATACAGTATATACAGGTGCATCTCAATAAATTAGAATGTCGTGGAAAAGTTCATTTATTTCAGTAATTCAACTAAGATTTGAAGTACATACAAGTGGACATTCAATGCAATTAAGCACACTTTTTTCCACAAAGTTATGGATTCCGGACAATACTTGGGGTTTAAAGTGGGTTTCTTATATAGTAATAGTACTAGTGATGCTTACAACCTTCATGACTAGACAAGATATTTCACTGTTAAGCTATGGGCAGTGATACCCATTATCTCTGGCCTGACTCATAAAGTGGACTAGAGATCCCGTCAGACTCGTTCCAGCAGATCATTAGGGGCTGTAAGTGGTCCAGGAACTAATGAGGAAAGTGCACTGACTACACAGGCCACGTCAGGCGGACTCACACACATTGAGCTCAGATAGATGATGGCAATCAGTAATTCTGTTCTTCAGTAATTCATTTTTCAGTAATTTTGACTGCTCAAATTGTCAACATATTATTCCACTTGCAGCATTGGAATTGCATGTATGAGATGGAGCAATTCCATCTGCTGTCATATAATTGCTGGTACATATGCATCAGATACATTTCTTTGGCCGTTTCACAGCATCTTGCTGTTTTTTCAGTGTCAGAAGGTTCTTAAGGTTCTGCTTCATTCAGCTGTGCTCAGCTGTTTTTGAATGCAAACACACACAACATCCCTTCAATATTTAAAGTGACCACTTACAGTGTCTCTATACAGTTACTGTTGCAACTCAACCAACCAGAGGAAAACACCACCAAATTAAAAGGAATACTTCACACAAAAATTTTAATTAGCTGAAAATGTGCTCACCCTCAGGCCATCCAAGATGTAGATGAGTTTGTTTCTTTATCATAACAGATTTGTATAAATGCATCAATTAGTCACTTGCTCACCAATGGATCCTCTGCAGTGAATGGGTGCCGTCAGAATGAAAGTCCAAACAACCGATAAAAACATCACAATAATCCACAAGTAATATTGAGAAAAGCTGTGTGTTTGTAAGACACAAATCCGTCAAGATGTTTCTAAAAAGATAGTTCACCCAAAAAATGAAAATTTGCTGATAATTTACTCACCATCTAAGATGTAGCTGTTTTTTTCTTCAGTAGAACAGTAAAGATTTTTAGCTGAAACTGTGGTCCTTGGTGATTCATAAAATGCAAGTCTGCAGCTACTTGTCTTTTAGAATAAAAAAGCATATCAAAGCTCCTGATGATATATTGAGGTCCTGTGAAGCAAAATGATCGTTCTGTGCAAGAAACGGAGCATTATTTACTAGAGCCCGACCGATATGGGTTTTTGTGGGCCGATACCGATATTAGGGAGTAAAAAAAGGCAGATATTAATATATCGGCCGATATTCTTTGTGTATATTATAGTACAGTACAAGTCAAAAGTTTGGACACTTTCCCATTCTTGTGTCCAAACATTTGACTGGTACTATAGGCCTATATAGAATACAGTATGTACATAAACTCATTTTTGCAATGATCACTCAAATGTGGTGATCAAACACTTATAATGACGTGACAAAGATATGTAATGATGGAGGCAGGGCATTTAACAATTTAACAATAAACTTTATTATCCAAAATGAGTCTGACATCAGTGCACTGAACAGTAAAGTTGAAATTTATTCAAGTTTAATTAAATTCAATTCCATTCAACTTTTTTCCGTTTAAGTTTATTTCACTTCAGAACATTCATTCACAGATTTGCACTACTGTCTTCACACACAGACGAAACTTACTAGAGAAGTGTGACATAATATACCTCTGTACATAAATATAAATTCACGTCTTGCGCACTTTAATGCCCTTTGAATGTAACGTGTAC